>NW_027106188.1:99619-113988 GCF_000696795.3 Halyomorpha halys | reverse complement strand
TTACTATTTTGATATCTTTATTGAGCGCCACTCTGACTATCTTTCTACAACCTAATAAATAATAATAAAAAAAAAAAATAGTTATATTACTTAAGAAAATAACTCATACAGCGAAATTTGACTAGTGCCAGATTACCCGAATCGACAGTCAAGGTAACCAACCGCCTATGGGCCCTGTGCTATCTAGTCGTGGCCCATGAGAAACATTAAGTTGAAGTAGTTTTAAGTAGTTTTGGTTGCTAGGTTTTCATGAAAGGCGGGAGAGGGCCCCAGATTATCTTTACTTTAAGGCCCCTGGTTGTGGATCTGATTTTCCCATAGCAGCTACATTTTTTCATGCACGCTCCATAAAAAAAAAAAAAAAAATACGTAGTTGTACAACTGTGACAATCCTTAATTGCTTGTTCACTGTAGGTGGCCTCATAAAAGCTACTGGGTGCCGTTAGATTTCTACACTAAGTATTCTTTATATAGAAATACCTACTGCACTAGAAGGTTCCTCGTATTCTTGAAATACTGCACATAATTAAAACATTTTAGCTGATAATAATCATTATTGGGGAGTAAATATTAACATGCACTTAAGAAGAACTTTGCCTTATCTCAGCATGTGCTGGTATTGTGATAAAACAAATATAATTCTAAATAAATGAAATATTGAAATAAATAAAACGGCTTTTATTGGAAACTTCTTGATATCTTATTTATAAATAAAAGAGAAAAAATACAAATATATAAAATGAAATATATGTAAATGATACAATAGTCTTAAGAGAGATAGAGAGAAAAAAATTAATGTTTATTTACTAGTCTCTTCTCACGATTGAAACAAATTTTTGAAGGTAAATAGGATTATTAGCACTTTTCTTGAAGGTAACGCTTAGGCTGTTGGCACTGCCGTTATTAGCCTGAAGTCCGGTGCAAGTAATATTTCTGAAGAAAATGGCTTACAAAAAATACAAGAGAGGTAAAGAATGTCCTTGCACTGATGAGATTCTCCCGACCATAAATTATCCGTTTTACCTGACAAATACCCGCCTCTTTACTCGATCTTGGAGAATCGTTATAACTGTAACTGTATGAATATTACAGTCATGATTGTGCTGTCGCACTAGCTCTGGCGTGATAGTTGATAATTCAAATAATGTTAGTGAAGCAACTGTAATGTTAACTATAACATATATAAGGCTTAACATTGAACTATTCTACAGTTTTCATTATTGTGGTAAAAGTTTTAGCCATTACCATAGTGTAGCTATTTGATAGTTACAATCAGGACAGCCTTTACTGTCACAACAGTTCTACTGTCGAGACAATAATGTAGCACCGGGTATTCGTATTAACTGTCATATGTATACACCTTGACAGTGAACTGTCACAATCTGTCAGCCTCGCCAAATGTAATGACGATAGGCAGAAAAACAATGTTCCTATATTGTCTAGCCCAAAAAAAAGATTCCACTTCCAGTCCCAAATATAAATCCAACTCGAGCCCCAAAAACAAATTTGCACGAGATCTTAAAATTTTAGCCACTCCGGGCCCCAAATATAAATCCGACCCAGGTCCCAAAAACACTCCTGCCCAAGGTCCAAAAATTATATTCATCCCATGCTTTAAAAATAAGTCAATCCCGGGCTCCAAAAAGAAGTATGTCACGGTTCCCAAATGGTCTAGATACGCCGATGTCCTAAAATTCTATATCTAAGGAAAATAACAACTGGTTAGTAATAGAAAGTCTCTAACGATTAACTAAAAACACTAGTCGAAGGACCAGTGCGACACTGCACTAGCACATCTATATGTGTATAACGTTAAGTCCATTTTACCCGAGATACCGGATTACCCGACAATTACCCGCTAAGGTGAAAAATATCCGAAAATCGAGTAATTACCGGTAAATCGGCAGAGCTGCAATTTAGTATACGAGAGACATAAACAAAGATTGGCATAAATAATCAAAGTCCATCCGACCTGCTAATGCAGATGTCTCTCTGGCTTAGTTCAACAATAGAAATAGGTCTCGTTCTTCTATTAAGCTTATAATATGAGAAATAAATTAGAGATTTTATTTTAAATGTACTTTAATTAATTTAAAATGAAATTAATAAAGCTTGAAGATGATATAGAACCCTTGACAATCATAACTAAGCAATGTTCAGAATTATTGTATAATATGACAGCAATTTACAAAGCTACTAAAGAATTTTAGGAATAACTAAAGGAGAAAATAGATAAATCTGATTCGAACGGGAAATACCGAGAGAGCACGATCTTTCCCGATCTCATGGCTACTTCCTTATCTTTTCTTGAACTGTTGTATTCTTGGCAGGAACAAAATTTATATTTGTTATTCCCATCTCGAGAAACCCTAAAATATGATTTTTTCTTGCAAAAGAAAAATTAAAAGTCTTCTCTGGTCTTTAGATATTTTTTTTTTCTTTCAAAAATCACAAAAATAGCGATAACTTCAACAGGAGCTCACTAACCGACACAAAATGTGGAGGCGTATGTCGCTTGGTAAGTGAGAGTTATATGATGACCATATTTTACTTACACATTTAAAATATTCATTTAAACACATCTATACAGAGTCTACGACATATTGCTATGGCGAATATATGGACTTTCTCTTCCACAAAACCATAATTTTAGATTAGTGTTCTTTGACACAGAGGCCCATTTTCAGTACCTCACCTTCCAGCTTACTGAATACATCCTTCACTGCATATGCAAGCAGATGAGTCATACTCTCAGGAGAATGTGAGTTTTTTAGTTGGACCCTTCAATTACATTTGTGAAGTATATTCTTAATTATTTTGTACCACAATAACTATTTTATTAATACATGAAAAATGTTATTCAAATTAATTAATCTTACATAACAATAGATTTTTTTAAAAACTTTTACGCACATTAGTTTGTTTAAAAATATTGTGTCCTGCTGGTAAATACTTGTATAAATGGAGTCTAACGGAATGGGATGGAAATGTATTTAATTGAGCGTACTTTGAAGGCCTTCATCTCCAACTTATAAAATCCCAGGTAATGAAATATAATTAATTATATTACATGCTTAACTGATTTGGGAGCTAAAATAACAAGTCTGGTTAGTTGAGATTAGGCCAGATTCATTAAACAGCGTATTTGTTGTTCTTATCTAGGACAGTAAACTATAATTATTTGTTGATACTGAGTATTTAGCGGTTATGGATAGCCATGGTAATGTTGTATGGTCCCGATTATTGGGCGAATACCGGAGAATCGTTGAACCGAAATGAGCGAAGCAGCTCCCAGTGGAAGGGCAAGCGGTTAGCTAACGGTACGCTGAGGGTTCGGAGGCCACGCTCGGTTCTTTTCTTCACGGCAAGTCATATCTCCCATCTAGGGCAGTTAGCTAATCCATTATTGAACGCTAGTCGCCTATTTAGATTGTTAAAGTAATGGTGATAATTTGCTAATGATTGATTGATATAAAATTAATTCAAATTTTTAATTTAAATATGCAAATATGATTTATAGAGGTAATGCCAATAGACCTGGTTTCGAACAGGGCCCGAGGAAATAAAATCAACTGATTAGTTTAAACCAGAAATTTAACACACAATCCTCTTCGACGATTAATCCCGCTATTTTGTAGTATTATTTTTATATTTACTCTGTAAGAGGTTAGAGATATATAGGGGGATGGGGAAGTTGGGCAAGTAAGTAAAATAACAAACAAAATGTAAGGTATATGATTAAGAAAAACAAACAAAAAAGATAAATAAATCTTAGTGAACCAAAAAAGAATGGGAAGACGTTTCTCAACCCGCTTGAGAATCGGTCTTACTCTCCACACACACTCTCATTCAATCAGAAAACTGCCAATATCCAACTCCAACTCCAACGTGCCAATATCAGTCCATTCTCACGATTAAACATATTTTTGAAGAATATTCTCACTATTTGCCAACAATAAACAGAATAGGACTGAACCCAAATTTATCTGAAGCTCTCACACATGAGGAAGCTGAAATTACATTGGTGTTTAAATTTTTAAAAGCGCATTAAATTATAGATCCTCGATTTAAATTTTTTTATTTTATTTTATCTTTTATTATTTTTTGTTTACATTGGAATCATGTACATATAGACGTGAGTGAATGAGTGTGTGTATAGTTTTCAAATTGTAACAATCCATAGGAGTTGAAGACCAAAAGGTTTTACAAACAATACAAAACAAACAAACAAAAAAGAGAGAAAATAAATAATTCTTAAAATATAATGAAAAAAGATGCTCAGGGTGATGGTAGAAAAAGAAAAAAGATGGGTAGTGTTTGAGTTCTTTCTTTTCATATTTCCTTTTTTTTTTTTTTTCTAATCTTGTGCTTCATATTTAGTTTGCTATTTTACTTACTAGCCAAATCTCCCTTATATGTTTTTAGGCTATTATTACTTTTTAAAACAAAAATTTTTGACTGCCACGCGGACCACCTTCCTTCATTATTTATGAATAGTCAATAGTCTTCTAATAAATAAACTATATATAAATAAAATATAATGAAAAATCCGCTTATTGTAAGTTTAAAATATACAAAGATAATAAAATAATACTAATTGAAATTTAACTTACTAAAAATAAAATAAGTGAGAAATCAGTAAAAATAGAAAATATAAAAAAATTGTTATTATATAATTTTTTCACTTTCTTGAGACAGTTAATTGACTGCAATTAATGAACTGGGAAAAAGAACCTGCAAAAAGTTTTTAAATTATTGGATGGAGCTGTAAATTTATATTTTAGATATGCTCATTTATTTGTAATAATGTTGTTTGTTAAAAATGTATGTATAATAAAAGCTAATTATTAATCTAATGATTTGGTTGAATTTTTAAAGAAATAATAATGAGTATTTGAGAACTCCCATGGACACATATTATTTAATTAAATAACATTTTTTAATATGAAGACTTTTTCTTTTCTTTTTTGTTATTTACAACTGCATAAAATTATATACAACAAGCGAATTTGCTGTATGTAACATATTACAAACATGTGGAGAATCTACCCATTGATAGAACTCTAATAACATTTCTGGTGGAGAAGATCTCGAGGCCATCTTTTTTTCAGAAGCCTAGAAAGATAATTATGTAATGAAGGAGAAGCCAGGTTAGAAACAAGTGGATTTGGGTGGTTGGGGAATTTATCATGGAAGGATTGGTATCTGGATCTGGCTAAATCGGCAACATATGGGACATTGAGGTCCTGATGGATGACTTGATTCGTGACAAAGTAAGGAGAATTAAGGATTTTTAGGCTGTAAGGATTGGATTCGGGAGGAATTTGGTGGTTAAGTGGAGCCCCAAAGCTCAATTCCGTATGTCCAGATAGGCCTTATAATAGTCACGTAGATCAGTCTTTTGTAATGGATTGACAGTTTAGACCGTTTGTCTAGTAAATGTTGTAATAGTCGGAATCGACGAGCTGTCTCCTGTCTTTTTAGTCTTGTATGAGGATTCCATGTCAGTCGTTTGTCGAGATGTAGTCCTAAGTAGCGGATCTCTTCGACAGGAATAAGTGGGGTATTGTTAAAGGATACTGTAGGGCAAGAGGTCATGGGTTTACGACCAAGGGTAAATATGATTTGTTGGAATTTATTTTAATCTTCCAGTTTTGGCACCATTCTTCAAGAAATATGAAGACTACTACCGTAGAAAACGAGATAAGGCGATTTTTTCCAAAAGGTTTATGTTAAATTTTAGGATAAAAACTACTGTAATAAAGGTAACGTGTTAATCAGTAATCAGCGACGTTATCTAGAAGTTTGCTAACAAAGCGCTTGAACATCAGAAAGCATTTCACGGGCTGCCTTCACTAGTCATTAACCCTTTCTAGGAAAGAATGGGGGTGTTGAAACTAACATCCTCCTATTCAGCATTGTACTGCAAACGTTACGTAAATGTAAACAGCTTGTTAACGTGTTTTCTTTTAAACATACCAAAAAAAGAAATCCAATAAACAAAATATAATAATAAATCTTTATTTATATGTGAATACAAAATGAATTACTTTTAGGAAAACATTAAAGAACAAAAGAATGATTATATATATTAAACATATTCACATATAGACCTTCCCGTGATGGAGATTAGAGTCTTTTAAGCGGAGACTAGCTGAACCTTAAAACCAGAGTTGCTGGCTTTTAGTTTTTCACAATTCCCTATCTGGAGCGTGCTTCATCCATAATGAACCGCCACACTATTTTTTTATTTCGTCGGCCCAGCGCTTGCGTTGTCGTCCTCTTCGTCTCTTCTTGTCCAGGGGAGGTCGTCTCACCCAGCTGTCTTCGGATTTCCTCGTGAGATGGCCTGCCCAGGTCCACTTTATTTTTCTACCGTAGCTCATGGCGTCGGTAACCATGGTTTCTTTTCTTAATCGAACCGAGCTAACTTTATCCTTTAGAGAGACTCCAAGCATTATACCTTCCATTCTTCGTTGACTGACGTTAATCTTCCTCTATGAAATTCTTAGTCAGGGACCATCTTTGGCATCCATAAGTAAGTGCTGGGATAATACAGCTGTGGAATACAATTGTTTTGTACCTTATATCTTGACGGATTTTAAAAATATATCCTAGACTCCAAAATTTCTTCCATGCTTTACCTATTCTGGATTCAATTTCCTTGGCATCCCTATTCACAAATAAAATTATTTGCCCAAGATAAATTAATTCATCGGAAATTTTCATACCCATGAGGTTATGTCTAATAGTTTCCGAATGACCATTGATCATTATGACAGTTTTTTGAGGGTTCAATATCAAGCCATGGAAAGAACTTTTTTCTTTAAAATTTTTTATTTTATTTAAACAAAATAATGTGTACTATATGTATAATAGGGAGCCAAGAATGATGATGGGAAAAATGTGGTTTTCTTGGCCATTAAAAATTATGTCTCGTTAACGAATAGAAACTATCAAAATGTAGTGGCAGGATGTTTACTAACTCGTAGGCTGAAAAATAGGTTCTAGAAAAATACTGTTATGTTTTAAGTGTTTCCAACGAACGGCCTCTTTCCCACACTTCTTTAGTCTAGATATAGACATTTCTATTAGCGTTACATTCCATAATGTAATTTTACTCTAATCTTACTTAGAGCTAATATTAAAGCCACATCTTATCTGTATATACTTTATATTGTAAGAAATAAAGTTTAAATTTGTTTATATTTATTTTTTGAGGGGTTAGGAGCAGTTTTTTTTTATTGAATAGGGAAACGAGTATGTATTTTTAAGCATCTAGCAAGTTTTAATTAACAATACAGTTTTTTGAAGTAAATTTAAAAAAAAAAAATAAAAACCTTCATGTTGTGACGAAATACCAGTAGAGTTAGAATTCTATCCAGATGTCTTTGTTGTTTTTATTTTTGTTTAAGGTAGTAAAAATATTTTCAGGACTTACTAAAAGATTTAAAAAAGATTTATGTGGTATTGTCGAATGTATGAACATTTCAACTTTAAATTTTAGGAGACCTTAACATCCCATTCGTTGCAGATTTGACCCAAAACAGATATGCGTCTTTTTATTCCAAACTCCTTAACCATTCTAACCCATTAATTCTTAATCTTTCATCCTTAACAATCCCTGATAATCCTCCGAGGCGTCTGAAAAGAAGATGGCCACGGGACCTTCTAGTTTAAATTAATGTTTGAAGTACCACCAATGGGTGGTTCCTTCCCAAGATTTTCAAGTGTATATGAAACATACTACATATTTACCTGTTGTATTATTTTGTACAGTTGTAAATTAAAATAAATAAACAATAAAAACAAAAAAAAAAAAAATTAGGATATTCAATCCTTATAAGCCAAAATCCTCTGAGCTCTTAGCCGAAACCGATCTATCCCGTACCCGATATCAATCCTTCTATTATAAACTCCATAATGACCCAAACTCACCAGTCCCTTACCTTGCTTCCTCTTCATTGCCTGAAAAAAATATGGCCTCAAGATCTAATGTAGAAAAGTTACTGGATTCCTACCAGTGAGTAGTTTCTCTGCATGCTTGTATCATACCATTGTGATCTTACATCAAATCTACTATAAATATTTTTGTGTGAATATGGTTGTAAATGTCAATAAATTAACAAAATATAATTTAAGATAGTGATTTTGCAATTATATTTTTTTCTTGTTATATATTTTTGAAATGAAAATAAAAAAATTCTCAAGAATGTTATAACTAATTAGGCTAGATAAAATTAAAGAAAGATGCTTTGTCTAACAGAATTGTATAAAATATTTATAAAAGAGAATAACATTAAATTAAGAGAGATTTATCTCTAAATTTTATTTCCTTATTCTGCAATGATAGCGACGCGGGTAGCCCCGGGGTAAGGCGCGTGGCTACTAACTCCAAGGATCCGAGTTTGAATCTGGCTGGGCAGAAAATTGTTTTCTATTACACTGGAGCCGTGAGTCTACTCCTGGGGTCTTGGAGCCCTCCTCGGGTCTACCCAGCCTCGTAAATTGGATACCCTAATTTCTGTATAATCTGGGTAAAAATCTGGCGTTCAAGCATGATTCTGACCAAATGACCTCCTTGCAAAACCGTTGGTCTAGTAAGAGGACCCTTAATGGGTTGTAGCGGTTCAGATATTAATTTTAATTTTTTTTAAAAATTTTACCAGAATTGTCAACAAAGCTAGAACGTAATGTTACATTTCTATTGTGCGAGAGTCTCACCCTTACTTCTTTTGTCATTTTTATTTTCTCGTTTATTTAGATTTATTGTATTTAGTTCTTCTCATTATTAAACTAATACTTGCTTCTAAAAGTACAGCTAACACATAGACTACTGTTTTCTTGATATATGAATGATTTTTTCTTTAATAAACTCCTATTTTATAGGTTAACTGTATGGGATAACAATAAAAAGAAATGAAGTATGAAAACCGAAATAATAATTAAAATAAAATGTAAGAATTTCTGAAAAAGGCATCGTTTGTTGAAACGTTATTGATCGATTGTGACCATTTCATAAAAACGTTGGCAATGATCTTTGACGTTTTGGGACCGCGTAGCGGCCACGAAAAAATGAGGCCGTGACTGGTCAAAGTTTTTTTTGTTGTATAAAAAAATAACAGTGCCGTAAGCCAGCCATTAGAAAGCATTTACACACTTCCTGGTTCCATGTTGTGGGTTTTACGAATAGAAGTTGGAAATTTCCCTGAATGAATATTTCTGATTCCTCATGATTAGATTGTAGAAAAAGTTGAGGATTTAGATTATTCTGAACCTACCACTTTAATATTTAATAAAGTAATTAAAAAATTCCAATCCATTTTTTTTACCTGAATTTCAAAGCCAGTGGTTCATAATTGAAGAACTAAATCAAATTTTTTAATATTAGTATGTTAGGGAAGACACTTTTTTGCATTCTTAAGCGAAACTAGAGAATTAAATTTGATAAAATTAACCCTGG
This sequence comes from Halyomorpha halys, assembly GCF_000696795.3. Taxonomy (NCBI): domain Eukaryota; kingdom Metazoa; phylum Arthropoda; class Insecta; order Hemiptera; family Pentatomidae; genus Halyomorpha; species Halyomorpha halys. Next base: position 104,525 of record NW_027106188.1, on the reverse strand, counting down.
ATCATTTTTACGTTTTTGAAATACAAGAAAAATATTTTGCGAACGGGCAAGCGAAACTAGAGGATATAAGTTGTTAATATTTCTATTATTCCTGTGTATTAAGCCATACAAATTGGAAAAAAAAAAACCTTATCTAACAATTGAACCTGTAACTATTAATATAATTATATAACTTTATAAATCTAATATTACATAAAAATATACTTATATATACTGCAAATTTTTATTTGAGACAGATTTGTTTTGTATTTGTAAAAAAAACACCCATTTGGTCTCAACACTTTTTCATTATCTTGACACTTCATAGTCATTCATTTTCAATGATCTATCAATAAAAAAGTTTTAAATGCAATCTGTTCATTTTAAATTAATTTTAAAAACATAATGAAAAATTAAACTTCCAACCTTATTACACTATCACAACCAAACTATTGCTAATAAACACAATTGCAGGCCAATTTGCCTTTGTCAAATTATTTATCATTAGTAAATTTTCATTAAATTTATTAAATTATAAAAAATTATGAACTCAATAAATTAATCTTCATAACAATGTCTAAAATACCATTATTCTCACAGTTAAAGAAATGTCGAGACCAATTCGATGGTCTTTATACCTACTAATAATATACTGTTTTAAAATTATTTAACTTCATGTTTTCAGAAATTCCATAAATTTTTCTAATTATAGCAGAATCGGGTGCAATTATATACTATTTCTTAATAATAAATATTAATTTAACAAAAAACATTACAATTAAAACTCACGATCAGAAAAAGTGACGTTTTCTTCTCTATCGCACCAAATAGACACATTAATTTTATTTATTAACTCTGACTTATTTATTTATTTTTATTCTTGATTTATTATTTTTCACTCACCTACTCATTTGTTAAACATTTGAAATATAATTTAATTTATTGTATGTAATCATTACTTTTAATTAAATTAAATCCATTTTCTTGTAATTATATTTCTTGTAAGTTAGGGGACTAAATCTATAAATGTCATTGTTGTAGTTTCTAACTTTTCTTTTTATCTTTTCTCGAGATTTTTTTTTTTCATCTATTTATTTATTTTTTAATAATTCATTGTTATTATTCAGAATTATTCACTACTAAAAGCGTTGTAAATACTTAGGGGTGCTTTTGCATGAGACTATAATCCCTTCTTCCCCTCTCTGACATTCAATTGTTAAATAAAACAAAACAGAAAATGTAAATATTATATCACCCACGTAAGGCCCACCAGGCCTGGTATTAAATAAAAATATAATATACTAATGATGAAAACTAGTGATGAAATTTTTCAAGATTTTTTGGTATTTTACATTAACACATGGATTTAGAGTTAAGTTATTTTAACAATATTTTTATTTTCAGTGTTATTAATCTGATTTAGAAGAAGCCTTTATTAAAAACTACATCTGTTCAAATTGTAATTCAACTAAAATCAGAAGAGATTCATAATTCATTTTATGATAGTAATAAATCAAGAAAATGGGTAGTTATTTGACTGATATTTGAAATGTCACATTATTTTATGATAGAATTTCCATTTTCCTGCGATTAATAATCACATAAATTTCATTTCAAAGTACCTGTTATTTCTACTTCTAATGGAGCACCGTGATTTAGAATTTAATTTCTTCATTAAAATTGTATGGCATCCCATTTACTCTGTATTTTAATGAGTTTCTTAATGACACCATTAAAAGTTAATGGCTCAATGAACTCTTATTTTTCATGTTTTCATTGCGTGTTGAAGATATTTGTTGCTAAACTTTATTAAGTGCTAAAAACTCGATTATTATTTTTTCTTCTTCAAAATTCCCTAGTTCAAATTATAGGGATATTCATGTTGTGTTAAATGTAAAACTTTTTACCATATTATATGATATTAGTATTGTGAGCAGCCCTATTTAAAGTAATGTTAAGTGGTAAATGCATAAGAGCTCCTAGCGGATTTTCTGAACAACTTGCTTTTTAACCTTTCGTTCATAGATTTCATGTTATTGTTTACTTATAAGTTTTGATTAAAGTAATTCATTACAACATGCCTAAACAGTGAAAAGTGGAAGTTGTGTGAAAGTTTGTCTTGAAGGCACTCAGTCCTTGTTGATCTTCAAAATTGTCAGGAACAGAACCAAGGTGAGCTAATTGATAAATGTCATTTCATTATAAAAACTACTAGCAAGTAACCTAACACATTAAACAAAATTATGACGAGCTCAGCTGGTCTGTTGTGTTACGTCATTCTGCATTAAACATACTTAGTAACAGACTCTCAATCAAGTTATATGATTTTAACATGTTAAAAGAAGGAAATATTTCTCCATTTAACATGAGTTTTTTCCATTTAACCCACTTTAACATGCTAAACTAAAGATCATGAATACGCCTCATGTTGAAATTTAGTGGTAACATTTATTAGAGTTGGTACACCAGTAGCAGACACTGTTCTATCAGTGAGTACTTGATTAGAAATCTAGTTTATTGTTAAAATAAAAATGCACTTTTTAGTTTGCAACAAATATTTACACAAATAAATCTATATATAAATGTGAGCATATATATATGCTCACATTTATATATAGATTTATTTATATAGTAAGAAAATCTTATAATTTTGAGTCCACAGATTTCCAAACACTTTTATATACAATATAGACAATAATTATAATACTTAATTAAACCCGCCACTCCCGCCCTCCTTGGTAGCCTTACTTATCTGACTTTTCAAACGGACAATTTCAGCGAGTAGGTTGGTCAATGAACGACATGTCACAATCTCACAAGAGGAGATCGTAACGCTAAAAAAAAGGCTATCCTTCCCCGTCCGACCCGCCCCGCTAAACCCCCGGAGAGCGAGGGCCCTATATCACTTTCAAAATATTAGCTTAAAACGGGAAGGAGAGACTTTGAGATAGTTTAATACTTAAACAATATATAATAAATAATAATTATAATAATATCAATAATATAATAATTATACTTAATTCAATAAATTAATATTAAAATTAAAATCTGTACCACTACAACCCATGGTTATACAACGGTTGTGCAAGGAGGTGATTTGATCAGAATCATGCTCAACCGCCAGATTTTTACCCAATTAAGGGTACTCAATTTAAGAGGCTGGGTGGACCCTAGGAGGGCGCCAGAACCCACAGAAGTTACGGCTACAGAGAAACAGAAAACAATTTTCTGCCCATCCGGATTCGAACTCGAATAGTAGCCACGGGCTTTATCCCGTGGCCACCGTACTCCCAATATATTAATATTAGCAAATACAATTTATTTTACATTGAAATCTTAAAAAGCAAAAAAGATATTTTAAGGTTCATGTCACATTGTCCGATTCCATTTTAATGTTTATGAGAGGAAGGTTTCTTTTTAGTGTTTTATGATTATTCTTAAGTAAGTTCTCATACCTTTTGTTTTAAATCATAATTTAGTTACATTTTACTTGATACAGGGCCTATTATTTGCCTGTAGACGTTTTGATACCTACTACTGGTGTAGGTAATCATCTTAGGTTAACCTTTTTTAAATTCTTATACTTCAATTATATTTCATTTATCATGGCAATAAAGAATCAAAAGTCCATTAAAATTTTTATAGTGGAAGAATATTTTTTAGGGGATATATGAGGGTTTTAATGAAAAATGAGTATTGGTACAATAAATGCATCTTTATTGACTTTCTTTTTTACGCTGAATCCAAACGAAATAAAAAGCATGGCGAAATAACCCAAACCAAAAAAGTTATAATTTATTGTAGACAGAAATTCACAAATTTCCATAATTTACCACTGCTGAAGTTTGAGTTGTGATTTATAGTAGCCACCTTCAGGTCCTGTAAAAGAGATCTACTGACTCTGTTTTTATTGGGTTAGTCATAAAAATTATTTACTTTCTATTTTATTTAGAAGACCGACTGTATTATTTTCTCCTTCCAGAAGAACAATCGTTCTCTCCCTAATGTTTATAGGATAGCAGGGTGCAAAAACAGGGCGGCAGGCAGTGTACATGGGTTTTACCCTTGGCAAACACCTAACACAAGCTCGCCGCTGCCATAAGAAATTAAAGCTGTTTAGAACTCACAGGCTTAACCTTTTTAGTGTCAGAGGCCGGTACATCCGTCTTTGCTGCGCTGATGAAAAGTGTCAGTGCCGATATATATAGTTACGCATTTTGTAGGCGCATTGTAAGAGAAATATATCTCATAATAAATTTATAATACATTATAAACAGTTTAATTTCTTTAAACTGTTGAGGTGAACAAAACTGCCAATTATAATATAAACTATTCTATATTTTGTACTTGTGACACTTTTCGGGATATTATGCTGAAGAACTATTTTGTCCTAAAATTATAACAAATAAATTATTCTTACTAACAATTTTTGTCTACATGTTATGTGTATATATTTGTAATCATATTTACCTCATGTTTGTCAATATTATCAATTTCCATTTTGAAATCTTTCTATCTATACACATATTGTCTAAAAATTGTTTATAACCATTGTTTACATCGGGACCTGCCCGTGCTATACTGCAGGTGTCCCGAGTGTAATTTTATGCTTAAATTAAATTTGTGTGGAAAAAGGGGCTAAAATTGTGAGACACTTTCCGCTAATTAACATGCATGTATTTCTTTTAATTAATGATTAATTCCCTGGAGGGGCAGTTATAGTTAGTGTGTTAGGTTTTTAATTATTTTTATTTAACAGTATATCAGAATAGTGGGGTGGTCTCATGGCATAAATAATAATAATGTGCTTATCTAGTGGCTGCTGGAAGTTTCGCTGTCGCGGTCACTTCGGCGTCCTATAGCCGCTTCCCTCGTCAAGGTGTGCGGTGGGCGAAACGGTGAAGACCGTGATCTTCGCCTGAGTCTG
>NW_027106188.1:91181-99175 GCF_000696795.3 Halyomorpha halys | reverse complement strand
ATAAATAGTAGGTAAATAACCCCGCTCCAGATAAGGGGGCCCGTAGGCAACACAAGCGATAACATGCAAAACATGCAGAACAATGAAAATAAAACCAGGCATGCAAAACGTACGAAAACAAAAGCTGGACAAATGTATATACACAAATACACATTAACGATTACGAAAGTCGACGGTCGGTGACGTGAGACAGTTGGAGTTGCGAGACGATTAACGATTGACGAATTTAGGACAAAACGCTTTGATCAAGGAGAACAAATCCTGCCGCCCACCCTGAAAAACCCAAGCTCAACGACAGAAGGCTCAGATTGTGTTAGGCGCGGAGCGCGAGATATTATAGAGCGGCACGCAGGTGCGCTGGGAACCGTGAAAATAGAGAGACTTAGCCGTAACGCTTTTGCGAGGATGTGTTGGAACGATTGCGGAACGAACGGATGCGATGGCGTGGGCGCCTACATTTAACAGTACCGAGGTTGTCGGGTTCTCGATTGGTCCGACTGGCCAAGGTGTGCGGTGGGCGAAACGGTGAAGACCGTGATCTTCGCCTGAGTCTGGAAAAAGACGTCCTCGTTCCTCAAGGGCTGGCCAGCGTGTCCTGGAGCCTGGCGTGATGGTAGGGGTAGGCCAGGTCCCGACTTGCATAATGCTTAGGCTGGGGCGGCATTGCAGTCGCAGCGTCTTCGGGGTCTTCCGGTGTTCGCGGCAAGGGGGGGCATCAGGAAATGAGACCCCCGACCCCGACTTTATATAAATCAAAAAAAGAACGAAAAAATCGGATTACTTAAGTCCGACAACCATATTATTTAAATTTATGTCTTTTACTAGTAGTGTATTCATTCATCAATGCAATGCTCTATATTAGGCATTACATCTTTGGAAAGTCCAGGTTTAATTTCATTATAAGGGAATTTTAAAAAAATATTTTTTAAACTAAGAAACTCAAGAGTAAGACATGATTATCTTATGATGAGAGGAACGCCGCCGAAATATATATCTTGTCGGGTACCTTTAACAGGACTCCATGCACTTCCTGACTGAGTGCTGTGCCTACGATAATGAGCATGAGGAGGTTGGGGAGGGGACCAATGTAGGAGAAATATTTTTAAAAAAATATTAAAAAGTATTTCAAGAATTGTTTTTATTTATAAAAAGTTTTATGTATTTTATGACAAAATTTAAATCTTCATAATTGTATCTTTCGGTCGTTTTTTCATAAATCATTTCTACCTGGCAAAAATGACGTCAGTGGTTGAAGATTCCAAAGTTATAGTAAATCAATTACTTAATGGTTTTAATTCGATGCATAATGTAATGCTTATCATTTTTTTATATCATATCTTTTCCGTTATGATTTAATGTTTTTTAGGATATCTAGGTATATAGGGGCATCTAGGTAAAAATCGAAAAAAATTACTATTCAAAAGAAAATTTCTAATTTGTTGCTTGGTCAAAAGATGCTATGTGACCGCTTTAAAACCCCGTAATGAGTTTACATGTAAAGTTTGGATTCATATTCAGCCAGAGTTTTGGCTAAGTTTGAAAATAAATTTCGTATTTTGGTTTACGATGGTTTACTGTTTACGACATACTATCTAATCGCATTACTATGTTGTACTCATTGGACACAGAATTTAACGCTGTCTAATTTCTTATACCTAAACTGTTCCGCTAGGATGGACCGTCTAGGTATTATAGTAGAAAAAAAAGTAACTAATTCGTTATTTTATTAAATTAAACATCTAATTAGTTAGGGTTATAGAACCATCAGAAACGTATGCTGGTGTTCGGCGTGAAAGAAACATTTTTATGTGCAGAAGATGTGCGGAGGTGCGGTCAAAGATACACAAATAAGTAAAACTTATTTATTTATGCCTACGTTTCGACCTAAATTTCAAGCCTTCATCAGGGCTGAAAAACAAAACGAGATAAAAACCTTAATTCAGAGAAAAATTAAAATAATAACAAACAAACTTGACAACTTACATAGCGATAAATTAAGTAGATAGTAGTTGATACTAATAGAAGATACAATATAATATTTTATTTATAAGTAATTGACCGTATTGTTTCAAATTATGAAGACGATGGTCAGGATTGCGGTCAAGAGGTGGTCAATAACTATTTGTCTTTCTCCTGACCGACCCCTTACTATTTTTCTTCATAATAAAATATGATATTACAGAGGTAAACGTTTTACAAAACAAATGATAAAAAAATTGTTCTATACCAGTCCGTGTCATATAGATCATTTTCTATCACACATTTCATTATATTGATTTAAATTGTGAGGTCTGGCTGTGGTCAGATTCTCCACTCAAGCTGAGTGTTTGCGGCTTTAGAGCACTTGCTCAGCCTCCACTGGCTCATGACCAGTGACGCGGTGAGAGGGATGCGCTGGGATCTCTGAATAGCTCTACTCTACCCCTCATAAGTGGGGGATAGAGTGGGCTCAGGCATTCTCAGGTCAATTGTGTAAATATTATATATAAGAGTGTAAATGTGACAAGAGATTATTTTATTTCTATTACTATTTTATTATTTTATACTATTTATTTATTTTTTCATACACATAATCTGATTATGTTCATTTTCTTTATCCTTTTGTTTGTATATATTTTAAGAGAGATTTTATTTATTTCTATGTACTTTTTTTTTTCCTTTTTATGTTATTTTATTTTAGTATGAATGTGATCAGTCATCACTATTACATATTGCCCACAACGGAGTGGCAGATTGTAATATTTATCAATATATAAAGTTTTTGAATCTAAAAAAAAAAAAAAAAAAAAAGTTAAATTGTTTTCACTATTTATATATCTATAATCATCTTACATATTTTATTTCAATTACTCATTATTTACATTTTCTTCCCCACCTTTCATTTCATTCATAACGTTTATTTCTTCATTCATTAATTACGTTCATTTCTTTATTTACATGAGTCCTGTTTGATTTTAAATAACTTTTTTTATCATTTGGTTTGAATAATTCTTACTTCTACAGTATTATATATTCTATTCTATTAGGATAAAATACTATCTACTTAGGTTAGTGTTATGTATATTTTCAAGTTTGTTTGTTATTATTTTATTTTTAGTTTTCTCTAAATTGTATTTGTTTTATTTTTCGGCCCTGATGAATAGCTGAAACTCAGGTCGAAACATAAAAATAAATAATTCTTATTTATTTGTGTATCCTTATTGGCCGGACCCGAACCATCTCCTCATATCAATCTACAACCAACTCAGTCTAAACACCTCATTATGAAACTGATTTCTAAAATTATTCACAGCCGTATGTTCTGTTAAATGGATTTTATGCATCTGACTCCTATACTCAATATTGATTCATTGAGAAATAAAGAGCAAAAAGAGTTTTTTTTTTTTAAACCCTATATAAGTTTGCAATTATTAACATAGGAAATTTGTTAGTCTATAAGTATGTTAGCTATGTATGATATGGGTTACGTATAATGGAGCTATTAAATGTTACGAAGGTAAGGAAGTCTCGTTAGGAATTCACAACGGAATGCTTTCCCAGCAGGAAGTTCCACAGCGAACACAAACACGCCCTCACGATTACGAGGCGGCATTGTTGGAGTTCTCATATCTTCGGTCTTGTTAACGGGGGAAAAGTTAATATATGGAGGGCCGCCTATAACCTATAATGATAATTAGTCACTGAATGGACACCTATGGAATAGGTAAAATTTTCTTATTCGAATTAGTTCATAACATTTGAACTCATTAGCTTTCTATAGCCGAGGGAGTTAAGGCGTCTCTACCTTCGAATCCGGCCTGGGGTAATCGACTTTAATATCGTGTGGGTTCCATAGAATGAAAACATGACTCCTTTCTCCACACTATGGTTAGAATAGGTAGATAATCTCCCGTATGTGATTATTAGATTTTATGAAGAATTAAAGTGGCTTTACCCCTCCTTCCGTCGTAAATATTTTCTTGCTTCCTTCCTCTACCAAGTTATACAATCCCGCCGTCCATCGTACATCTCAGATATCCTTCAATTTAAGTCCTCAGTGTATCCCCGCAATACCCGGTCACGGCCTTCAGACTTATATGTAACTGCTCAGCGAACCGTAGCCTTTGGTAGATCTTTCCTCATCCCTATGGAATTCTATTCCCTCTTTCATTCGTAATTCTAATACCCTTCCAACCTTCAAATCCCGTATTTGTATCCCGTATCCCGTTTATTCTTGTAAATATGTATATTAGCAGAAATTGTACCTTTCCATTTATTATTTTTAGTTTAATTATATTTGATTTTTATCATTTTTTTTCTATTACTTATTAGCAGAAATGTTTGTCATCTTATGTTTTATGATATGACATATGGTCTTATATTTATGATATGACATATACATAACACTTTATTTGTTCTATTCTTATTTTATGTATTCTGTTAATTATTATTGTTCATTTTTATCTTTTTCAATTCATTATTTTATTATATTTTATAATTTCATTTTTATTTTGTATTTCACTCTAAGGCTCGAAAGCCTAATTTTGACGCCTGTATATTATTCTAAAGGGATCAATCCCAGAATAAATTAAGAATATTATTATTATGTGAGAAATTACCAGGCAGAGGGTAAAAAAAAAAGTCATAATTTCTTTTATCAGTCATTCTTTAAGGCAATGACTAAAATCTGTTTAGTATTGTTGTTTTCAGATTGCGAAGTAATCCATTACGGTATAAAATGACGGTTGGGTTTAAGAAACGCCGTTTAGTTTTTTGGCTTTTTTTGTTAAAATTTCATTACTGTTAAAAGAAATGTCAACATCCAAATATCTTATAACATTATCTGTGGATGATTCAATTGGAAATTTTGTTTCTTTGTGTATATTATTTATTAACTGAACATAGTATTTACTATTTTTTGTTATGAATAATAAATTTAGTAAGAAGTTTTAGTTTTTCTATTTTGTATTCAATTATTTAATTAAATAGCATCCACTTAATTCTACAGATAACCTATCTCCCATAGCTAACCCGTGTAATTGTTTTTAAAAATTATCATACTCATGTTATAAGAAATAGTGTTGTCTGTATGTGAATTATGTGTTAATAATGTAAATATTTTAGTAAATTTTGTCTGTATACTAATTTTGTATTGTGTAAATAGTAAAGTTTTTATTGTCTCATTGAAATGGCCTGAGGCCCGAAACGTCGGAGAGTGAATGATAAAAGAAATTTTTGTTTTTAATTAAATTAATAAATATATATCTTATAAAAAATGTAATTTCCAAACGTCTTTTAAATAAATATTCTAGGAACCCGTCAATGAAAAAAATAAGTACTGTACAATAGTACTAAAATAAGTAGAATACAAAATATGAATAAACAGAAACCATGATTGAGATTTTCATAGTTTGGAGATATTCAAACGCAGATTTCTTGGTGAAATATAAACATACGAAAACAATCATGTCTAGAATATAATCTTAGTAGCTAGAGGACACATGTATAAAAATTTGAATTTAATGATTTTTTTTTTTTGAAATTATAGTATAACATACGAGAAGAACATGGTTGGGGGTACGATCAAAGAGAAACACAAATAACTTGACAACCTATTTTATTGTTCCAACGTTTCGGCTAGAGTTTCTAGCCTTCTTCAGGGCTAAGAACAGAACAAGATAAAAACCACAGTAAGTATAGAAAATAAAAAAGAAATTATAAACAGAATAACATAAAATGAATAATTTTACAAAATAGAATTAATAAAATGAAATGATAAGAGAAGCGGGAAATAAAATGTATACATAGGAAATTGAAAAAGTGGGTAAAATAACATAATTAAGGAAATGAAATAAAAATGAAGTTATATAATGCAAAGAAGTATGAACATATTAGTTATTAATAATTTAAAAATTGAAATATGGAAAGAAAAAGAAAATTGAGAGAAAGAAAATATATGTAATAATAATAATTGATAAAGAGACAAAATATAAGTAAAGTATAAAAGACAAACATAAGAAATGAATTGGAAAAAAAAATCTCCATTCTTCCTCTCAATTTTCTTTTTCTTTCCATATTTCAATTTTTAAATTATTAATAACTAATATGTTCATACTTCTTTGCATTATATAACTTCATTTTTATTTCATTTCATTAATTATGTTATTTTACCCACTTTTTCAATTACCTATGTATACATTTTACTTTCCGCTTCTCTCATCATTTCATTTTATTAATTCTATTTTGTAAAATTATTCATTTTATGTTATTCTGTTTATACTTTCGTTTTTATTTTCTATACTTACTGTGGTTGTTATCTTGTTCTGTTCTTAGCCCTGAAGAAGGCTAGAAACTCTAGCCGAAACGTTGGCACAATAAAATAGGTTACACCAACTTATTTGTTTTTCTCTTAGACCGACTTCCAAACCATCTTCTCCTCATACGTCATCCACGCAACTATCTCTCATAATTATAGTATAACATGTAACCCCTAAATTATCTCATAAAAATATTATGGTCTTGTTGAGAAAATTATATTATTAATGAGCTGAAATTCATTCTGAGTTGAACTGTTGTTCAGTATTCATTCTCTAAAGCTGTACATTCCTAACGCCATGGTGAGGGGGGGGGGAGCGGTGATTTTTGAAGCGGTGCCTTGTGCCGCTATGGCCTAGCGGGAACAATATCTCATTGTCATCTCCTGTTCCGCTCCGTAGGAAAATGAGGATTATTACTGTTTGTCCTAGGAGCGTTGTTGGTGGTCCCAGCGCTGTAATAGTCGGCTTATAGGCTATCATCCCTAGAACTGCATAGTTTATGGCAATTGCCAACTGCAAGGTACGGCGTCACTGATGTTTAAGGCTGTTATTTAACAGAACGAATAATATAAAATTAAAAAAAAACATATTAGTGCAAGAATTATTTATATTTCAAAAATGTTAAATGTTTCATTTAACTATGACTGATTATTTGAGTTTATGTATTGTTCCAGTCTTTTAAATCGCTGAACTTCATTTGATGAGATATATGTCCTATTGCTGAGTGATTCTTAAGGATTTATATATTCAATCTGAAGCTGAAAGGGCGGTTTTCCTCAATTTTAAAGCCTTTTCCAATTTTAGAAGACCTATATATATGCCCGTCTGCACACCAGAAAACCGGAGTTTCCATCGGGTAGAATTAACCAAAACTAACAACTATACTAATCAATATCCATTTACCATTTCTATGATCAAAATCAATCTACTCAATGTTTGATCAATATTCATCCATTTTATCTATGATCAATACTCATTTATTCTATATATATGGTCAATATCCATATCCGTCTATATAGACGCCACGAATGGAAATATATCCATTCTATCTGTATTCAATGTTCATCCATTTGATCAATAACCACATACCCATCATTTTGTCTATGATCAATACTCATTTATTGTATATGTATGTTCAATATACCTATCCGTCTGTCTATTCATTTTATCTATAATCCATATTCATCCATTCGATTAATAACCACATACCCATTATTTTGTCTATGATGAATACTCATTCATTTTGTTTATAATCAATATCCATTAATTATACCTATGATCATTATCCAACCGTTGTAAATATGATCAATATTCATTCATCTTAATCTAATAAATGTTAGTTAATGAAAATTTGTTTTGTGTGGCACCGAGTTAATTTTATATGTAGGTAATTTACCTTAATCTGAACTTTTTTTTTTTTTTTTTTTTTTTTTTTTCGCACCCTCCATTAATAAGGAAAAGGAAAGTAGGGTACATGCAAAAATGTTTAGGTTGATGTTATACATCCTTTTACTACCAGGGGTATTATAAGGTATTGATTCTATTGTGCACTGTGTGTGTATAGTTGAAGGCGCCAAGTGCGTGTTGATACTCTGTTGAGCGGGGAGGGTCCGCTTTGCTGGTGGTGGTGATATTATATTTAGGTTGCAGAGCCCAAACCTCTTCCCACGGTAAGAACCTTACCGTTTACCAATTTAC
>NW_027106188.1:71143-89771 GCF_000696795.3 Halyomorpha halys | reverse complement strand
TTTCTCATTAGGAGATGGTGATGAGCTTGGTGGTGGTGATGGAGCACTATTCGTCCTCTCAGCATCCCTAGCGGCATAGCTGGCAGCGAGAATTTCCGCCTGTTCTTCAGCCAACAGTCAACAGGTCATCACCCGATGTGAGATGCACACTCTGCCTCTTGTTGACGAAGGTCCGCACAAGCTTCCAAAACTGGCGATGATCATCGTGCGTCCTTCGCAACTGGTTGCGAAATTACACAGTGATATTCTGAACTTTTACTTTCACGTACCTATATATACAGAATATATAGTAAGGGAAATCTGGAAATTAATGATTTTTTTAATACTAAATCTAATCCATAAAACTGATTCGTAGAACACAATACATTTTCGATATTATATAAATATGTTCATCAAGAAAGAACTCATTTTATTTTTTTAAGTGTAGAAAGGAAAATATTTTTTATACCCACATTATAAAAAAGTTTCAAAGAATAAAGTTGGCAATTTCCATGATAGTATTCAATTACACACCCAATTTTGTTACTATTGTTTTTTTGGGACACCATATTAAACTTAAATAAATATTTGTATTGCATGATCCACCTTCCTAAAACCATCATTTCTAACTTTTGCTGTTGAATGAACATTAACTTATGTTAAATTAAAAACACATAAGAAATGGTAAAGAGAAACTTCTTTACCGACATTTCACATCTCAAGAAAAAATATTTTTTTGGTTGGCTCTATAGACCTTTTAGATCTTTGGCCGCCCAAACCAGCCTTCTTCAGCCTGCCTATCTTCGGGTACTGCCTTCCAGTTTGCTGCATGCAGTTCTTTCGCATCTTTGTTAATTCTGCCTATCCTACTGATTTTTGGCCTCTGATGTTGTCTTTCGCCAACTATACTGGCATTCATTGTTGTGTAGAGGCATCCAGATGGATTGCTTCGAACCACATGCCCTGCCCTTCTTAACCTTGCCTTCATATCATGAGATATTGACTGACCAGATTTTTTCAGCAGTTCACTGTTAGTTCTTCTCCATATGTTAAGGTGATCCTAGATCGCTCCTGTAATTGTACGGAGGACTTTCTGTTTAAATCTCTCGACATTTGAAAAAAAATATATTAAAAGGAGATTGAGAATTTTTTTATAAATAACTAGAAATCAAAAATAAGAAAATACTTTGTATAGTAGTAAAGTGATTTTGTGACTCGAGATGAAACAGAAGTGGAGGGCAATGCTGGTCAATTCGAGAATGAAATGTTTTATATTGTAATAGGAGAATAGGGGCATAGAGCTGCAGTGTTGGTTTGATTGAGTTAGAGATCCTGCTATTTCATAGTCTCCTATTACAATATAAAAAAAAAATTCTGGTAGAATTGACTTAGCAAATGGCTGTTTCATTATTATTATTCTGGAATTAATATTTCTATCTTAGCCTATAAGAGGGATTATTAAATGACAGTTTAATACATTATTTTATTTCCAGACGTTTCACTGCGGGCATCCAGTCCAAAGATTGCTACAATCTTGTTTATTAATACTAAATACTAATATTATATGGTGCTACTACCCTTCTATTAATACTATTTATTTGGTAGCAAAATATTACTAGAAGTGAAAAACCGAAAAAGGTCAGCTGCGAAACTATTTCATTCATCATGGCAATAAAGAGTCAAGAAATTATTAAAATTTGTTTGGTGAAAGAATGTTTTTTTAGGAGGAAGAAGGGGATATTTGTCGGTGTTTTAATGAAATATCAGTTTAGGTCTGTAAAAAAGTCATAAATAAAATGTATTTATTTTCTATTTTATTTAGAAGAACGACTGTATTTTTTTCACTTTCCAGAAAAGTAAACGCCTTTTCCAGTCAAAGTCAATAGATCAGCGCGGTACGAGGACGGGCCTTACCCTTTCTAGACACCTGACACAAGCTAGATACTGTCATAAGTAAATTTAAAAAAATAATTTATGTATTGTTTTTATAAAAATATATACAACTAGTAAATAAGCTATAAGTTATAAAATTACATCATATAAACACGTGGAGAATCTACCCATTGATTGAACTCCAATAACATTTCTAGAGGAAAAGATCTGGGGCTATCTTCTTTTCAGGCGCCTGGGAGGATTATCAGGTAATGAAGGAGAAACCAACAAGTGGGTTTGGGTGGTTGGGAAGTTTATCATGGAAGGATTGATGATATTGGTATTTGATTCTAGCCAAATCGGCAACATATTATGGAACATTGAGGTCCTGATGGATGACTTAATTTGTAACTAAGTGGAAAGCATTAAGGATTTTGAACTTGTCGGGGTTGTCTGGTCTTAGGCGATTTCTCCAGCCTGATATTTCTTTACAGATGGCCCACGACAAGGCGTATTCAATATTGGTTAGAAAGGAAGGCCGTGCCAGGGATGAGCCCTGGACATAGACGCAGGTAGAGGAGGTCTGGGTAAGAGAGTCTGAGGTAGAGTAACAGTTCTAGTTGCCGAGATGAAGCGGACGGACTCGTAAGCTGATAAGGCTAGGTGCAGCTCTAGTTGCCGAGATGAAGCGGACGGACTAGAGCCGGGGAATTACACTGGTTGCCGAGATGAAGCGGACGGACCAGTGTAACCGTTAAGGATTAGGTTACAATCTTAGTTGCCGAGATGAAGCGGACGGACTAAGATTGCTGGAGAGAAGGAGAGGAGATAGGCCATCGTCTTAGGTGTGCGTACAGAAATAACAACTTTTACGAGAATAGATTGGCAATGAACTTCTCTATCTCAAGCAGTGTATACGCCACCTGTGCCATGACTAGACCTAGGAAAGGATGTGGATCTACGATCGAATTGGGGGATTTAGAGTCCCTTATTTATAGGTCTAGTCCATGCGGCTGTGACCGAGAAGCGGTCGGTACATGTCTGCTTGAGATAGGTTCGTGCATTGCATTGTTATCATTCATTGTACAGATATTTCTAAGTATTATGTACAGAAATTATTAATATACAAAAATGACAATGTGTTTTTACAAAATGAAGTGATTTATAAATTTGAGAGCTTCAGTGAGGCTCGAGGTGGAGCGCTCTGGTGAGTTGTGGTCCAACTACTTGCTCCCTCTCGATACAAACTGTAAGGATTGGGTATAAGAGGAATTCGGTGGTTTATTGGATCACAAAACTCAACTCCGTATAATCATGATCAGTCAGTAGATTAGTCTTTTGTAATATATTGGAAGTTTAGATCCATAAGTAAATAAAGCTTAGGTCCTAAAGGTTAGGCCTACAGGCCTAATCACCTGCTAACATCTCCTAACCTTTCTCTCCGCCTCAAATTACTATGTTGTAGAAGTGTAGACCGGACCTCCTCTACGGAGCACTTATGCTAGCTAACATAGCGCCAAAAACAGCGAGGAAACTCCAATAGTTTCGGAATAGTGCTCTGAGACGTATCGTGAACCTTTCATTACAAAGAGCAAAAACTGAATACATTCATACGACACTTGGTCAATGACAGAAATCATCTCACCGAGGCCCATCAAATTCTTTGATAGCCTCCAAAACTGCACTAACCCACTATTCCAGAGATAAGCATCAAGAGGACGCTCTCAGAGGTGTCAAATACAAATAAACTGTCTGAGACTTGACAGAGGACTACTGTCTTCCATTGACAACAAGACAGATGGTGAGCCTCATTATAAGACAGCAGACCTCTTTCCTATCTATATCCGTCGTATTTCATTTCCCAAGCCCCCTCTTAAAATGCATAAAATTCAGTAAAAGAGATTTTTTTGATCATTTCTCATTCCCCCTCTCCTCTAATATCAAACCCTACACATCCATGAGGCTATTTTATTAGCTGAGAATTCCTAGATCAGACGATACAAACATGTGACTATCTGACCCTCTACCTTAGATGTAGCTAAAACAATTGTTCTTTACTAGGAGAGATGGAATTTAAAAAAAAAAACGATCACAATTTTTCCTAGTGCTAGAGAAAGCCATGTTTAGAGCTATTACTGGTTTATTGATGTTTTTTAATTTGATAATGACGCATCTAATGTCAATTTGAATTTAGTACCAAGTCAATAAGGAAGTTTAATTATTAGCTTTATTGCGGAATCGTTCTGGAATAGAAAGTGACAAGCTAGCACCTCATTTTAATCACTCACACAATGAAGGCATCTTCGCTTTCCATTTCGTGCGAACATCTATTGTGAACCTAGGGGATGAGTTCCGCTTCGAATTAATCAGTTTGATATATAGATGATGTATCCGCCTTAGTTAACGTAACTGATAAACAAGAACTATTTGTCGTAATTGTTATTCATATCGACTTGTATTTTAACACTGATATTGAATAAATCCGGTCAACACGAATTTTGTGTATGGTTCTATATAGGGAAGTAAAATTTGGAATTGTCTTTCACAGAATAGTTCGCAGTTTTTTTTTATAAAGTCGATAAAATTTACTACATTTCGAAACCAAATTGAGCTCTTTACGACCATTTTTTTTTTCAAGATACTAACTTTCAAACATTGACATAAAGCCGATTAAAAATTTCCGTAATTTTTTTTTGTAATATTGTTAAAAAAATTTGTTATACACGAACAACCGTGCAGAGCATATACGAAGTAAATTTAATGAAGTTTTATGTCATACCCAAAATAGAATGTTTAGAGTCAATTGTTCTCTTAATAAGATATTGACAATTAAAATTTAAATATTGACAATTAAAATTTGAGAGAAAATTTTTTGTAAACTGTTAAATAAGTGGCTAAAGCTCCTTTGCTTTCAATTCACAGACGATCCGCCCTCACAGCGACTACTCACATACACATGCTTACTAAATCTCATTTGGACATATGCTTCACAAATCTACGGGACAGCCAAAAAAAAAACCCACATAAGCAAACTAAAAACATTTGAATAAAAAAAATACTTTAGATTACACGATCTCAATGGTACGTCAGGAACAGAACACTGCACACACACGTACCTACTTTTTTTTATGATACCCTTCCTGGTCATTTATTTATGTCAGTCTGACATACGGAAGGAGTTGGGTTATCTATAGGTGACCAACCTATTTTAACAGTGGTGGTAAGTCAAATTTTTCATTTTGTGGGACCACCACCTAATGAAAAAAGTCAACGTCCCAGCCGGATTCCTACCGTTTCCGCCCGCAGATCGTAGATTGATAAGACCTGCGCATCAACCACCTGAGCTACACACTTAGCTATTGAACAAGACCAAATTCACAAGACAAACTCCACCACCACACCAATAGACTAGTACAAGAAATGGCTACCACGAACGTTCCCAACTAAAAAGGAACTGGAAGAGGGATTAGCTAACTAATGAAATCAATCCTTCAGGAGGGTACCAATAGGTACAGGTCTCTTAACCTGCCACTCATTCCATTCTAATTTTGCAATATATCACATTTTCTGGTTGTCTTTAATAAATAAAGTCAATAATAAAAAACCGTCCAAGTTGTAATTATTATTTTTTCTTTATTAATACTAATAAACATAATATATTTAAACTATACCAGGAGGGATTCAAATATTTCCTTTCCCTCCACCATTTTTTTAAAAAGTATTTCTGAAATAATTAAATCTCATTACAATGATTTTTCAAACAAGAGTGGGAAAAAACCATATTACCTTACTGACGAAGCTGTTCATGTTTTTTTCTCTCTCGCACTGTCAAGGATTGGCACCCATACAATATAATGTTCAATAATTTTAAATGTGGGTAAAAAAAAAAAACCTAAATAAGGAAAAGCATGGTTATAAAGAAAGGTGTTATGAATAATACATTAAATAAATTGGTTAGAACGGGAATAGCAATAAAGGGAGTAGGTGGTTACAAATGCGGTAAGGAGATACGAGAGATAGTAAGGTTAAAGGTGAGGGGTTTGTAGGCCAAGAATCTCAGGGGAAGAGGGTTTCTCTGTGTCATCTAGTCTCTAGTTGGTTAGTTTCTTAGTTCTTTCATTTTTGAATAATAATTGGGAATAGTATGTCAAATTAAAATAATCATGAAGTAGGGAATCAAATTAATAATAACAATTTATTTTATATATTTATGTTTAGTGGTTAGTGATAGATTTGTTTTATTTCAACATAATTATATTCGCAGTTTCCAAGGAGTTCTTGCACTCTAATTCCTAAGGTTTATTATAAAATGTTTACGTAACAGATTTCGTAGCATTAAATGTATTGCAATGTCCATGTTTATGGGTCCCCATATAATAACACTCTTTATATTTGGGATTTAAAGTTCTTGGTCCTAGTCGTGAGTTAACCCTGTGGTTCGGGGAGCCCTTCGGGGTCCATCCAGCCTCTATAAAGTGGGTACTCTATAGTCCACAAGCTGGGAAGATAAAAAGGCAGTTATCTCACCCCAATTTTTGATTACTTTAATGAAAACTATGTATAATTACTAGTCAAAACTGATGAGTCTGCCAATGGTGGCTGTTTCAAAACCTTTAAAAAAATATTAATTTTTCATTCGGAGCTCTATATCTTAAAAACTACCAACAACACTAGAAAATCTAAGAGAACATTATTAAGAGAAAAGTAAATTTGCTGAAATGTGGACCATAATAGAGCTATTTACGTCCAATAGTTCTTGAGATATAGTCTTTTAAAAAGCGACATTTCATAAAAAATGTACTGATATATCGGTAGTTAGTGAATCTATTTTGAGAAATCTATATCTCAATAATCATTCGATGTACAAATGTCCATTAGCACTCAAATTAAAACTAAATAATTGTACTATAAAGTAGTTTATTACCTTTACCTTCGTAGGAATAGTACTTTTCATGATATTTGACAAAATAAATTCACAAAATGATAATTGTTAATTGTTCGTATAAAATGTTGGATTTTTGAAAAAAATATATCTCTAGACCCATAAGACGCACATATGTGCTAACACTCAAAATAAAGAAAATTTAACTTATTATAAAGTAGTTTATGACCCTTATCTTCGTAGGAGTAGTAGTTTATATGATATTCACATATGAATATAAATTTGGCAAATAAAAATTTGTCCGAACAACTATAAATCAATTTATTTTAGCAAATTTCATGAAAACTAACACTCCTACGAAAATAAATATCATAAACTACTTTATAGCTTATTAAACTAGCTTTAATTTGAGTGCTAATAGACATCTGAACGCCAAATGGTTTTAGAGATATAGATTTTTCAAAATAAATTCACTAACTACTGATCTCTCAGTACGTTCCATACAACATTTTTATGAGATGTTGCTTTTTAAAAAGCTATATCACGTGAATTATTTGATGTAAATAGCTCTATTAGGGCTTACACTTACTCTACTTAAATGATGCTCTGTTAGATTTTCTATTGTTGTTGGTAGTTGTAAAGATATAGAGCTCCGAATAAAAAAATAATTATTTTTAACGTTTAGGAACAGCTGCTATTTTTTATTCCCCCTTCCTTTACTTGGCTGACTCATAAATTGTGACTAGTAATTATAGCTAGTTTTCGATTAAGTAATCAAAAATTGGGGTGAAATAACTGGCTTTTTTTTCCTCTTGGGCTCGTGTACTGCTAAAAAGGGAAAACCTGGTGGTTTAGTGCGGTCATGAACTAAACATGCACATCCATAATTCAAGAAACCGTAGTTCTTTACAAAGTATCGACTCCTTAACCTTAACCTTAAGGATGTAGCCGTTCAGATTTTTTAATTTTCTTCAGCTTAGCGCAGAAAAGATGGCTTATGCTGCAGGCTACCAAAGTATTCTTTAAAGAAAGTGTAAAGAAGTAAAATTGAACAACCGTGAAGATTAAATGCTACTAAATTTGGACATTGCACAGATAAAACAACAAAAAGAAGCATTCAATTGACATAGAAATTTTTTTTCTAATATCTCTATATAAAAGGGGAAAAAGAGTCAAGAAGTTATTTTGAGTTTATTTTAAAAAAATAAAATAAATTATATAGGAATATATTTTTTATATTATTTGTTTAGCTTATTGTTGGCTTTGAAAGCTTAATGTATGACTAAGGATTATTCCAATGAAATGGTTAATTAATCAAAGTGTACCATTAAAAATAAATCTAATATATTTTATTCAAATTAGGCGTTTGCATGAAATCGTGAGGGATTTCTCCTATTCAAACTAAGATAATTCAATTATAATAAAATAAATCCACTCAGCCTCAACATTCTTTATTAGTTTATTTAAACTCCAAAATTTCGGCCTTTATCAAGGATAATCTATTAATAATTAACAGCTTTAATTAAAATTTTATTTTTAACAATTATTTATCCATGTTTTCTACAATACGATAAATCGAACGCTATTAAACCTTCTCCCACAAACATTTGTCAGAAATGATGAACTAGAGTTGCAGGAACTCTATCTTTAGTTTAAGATTGTATATTTTAAAATTCTTTCGATTCGGTGTAAATATTTTTCCAATTAAATTTAGCGGTTTATTTTGAATCAACACAGCTAAACTATGGATTTACAAAAACATTATAGATTTTCTTAGTTAAATTATCAAGTATTTAGTAACATTTCTGTAATAAGAGTTGAATTTATAGGTTATAGATTTATAGACTATTTCTATGATTTTTTGTAATCTTTCACCAACCTTGCTGATATTTACATTTTCTGTCATTAGTCATATCTTTATTTTATTCATTTTTATTGTGAAAATTGGGCAAATCGGAAGTAATTTACTCTCTAGAACTCACAAGCGTGTGGTGGCATCACAAACTAACGTTTGATAATTTCTTTATTTACCAAGTATTTGTCAATGCAAGTCTTGTATTAGTGGCCAATGGCAAACGTGTAGGTCTAGCATTATAGGTTATTATTTTAAAATAAATAAATTAATTAATCCACTACTTACTGATATTAATTAATGTTCTCAATTATTTTGACTTTTAAACTTATCGGCCCACTCGTTCATTTTCTATGACGATCTATTAATTTAAAGCTTTTATTACATTCTTATTATTATAAATTTTACAATAATTATTAATTATAAATTATTGTACCTTAATTTACTATTACCAAACATAAATCTGTAAAAATGTCGGAAGAAGCAATCCTACCCATGTCTAATATAATATAGTCAATTAATCTATAAATCACAACTTGAAAAGGTTTAAAAATAGTTAATAATAAAATTGTAATTGAAGGTCCTAATTATTAGATTTGCCTTGATAATGACTAGGTTGGATGGTTAAAATAAATTAATAAAGAATGTTGAGGCTAAATGGATCTATTTTATTATAATTGATAGATATATCCAGTCTGTAGCAAGAAATATAAATGTTTATATAAATAACATTGAACATAGTTGAGAGTCTATTAATAGGTCTGATAAATGAAGAATAAATAGACCAAGGAACCAACAAATAACAAATGCAAAAAATAAAAATAATCAAACTTAGTTAAAAATAGCAATGTACTCGCATTTAGTTATATTGGGGAAAAAAAAAACCAAAAGGAAAAAAATATTGTCTATTTGTTTTTGTTTTTTTTTTTTATTAAAAAATTTCATTAACTTGCATGGCAAAATCTATCGGTCAGTACTAAAATAACACATAAACATGATAGACATAAGTGAAATTTAATTATTACAATTTTGACTATTAGGGCGTTGTGGAGGCTACTCCAATTTATAACCTAGATCAGTACAATATGAATTGATTTCTAGTGATACAACTAGTAATTAAATTAACAATTATTAAAATGAAAATAATGTAAAAAATAAAATAATAATTAATAAAAATTGAATAATAATGAGTATAATAATTTTAATAACATTATGTTAGTTTTTATATTATATCTAATAGAACTGATTAGTATGCAATGTCTTGTACTAACCCAATATATTTAGGTTGCAATGTCGGTTGAATAAAGCTTTTTTTTTTTTTTTTAAAAAGAGATAAAAATGCGGTACCCACTCTTACGGTCAAAATAGAATTCGATGTTATATTATGATGAGAGGTATATCTAAATATGATTAAACTATCGTAGCTAAAGGTGAAAGAATCTGAAGGTTGCGTTGGGTCACGTCGTTCGAGTTGAAGACGCCCGTTATATCAAAATTCTTTGACAATGGGACGGTGAGGGGAGAGCTTCAGTAGAATAATGTAAAAAAAAATCGTGATAAAAGTTATTTAGCGCAAATTATCCATCCACGACTATATTGGCATGAAATCATGCCCTTTTCATCAGAATCCTGAGTATTTTCTTTTTTTTTATTGTATATGAAAATTTAAAATTATTTTTACTAATCTAGGAAGGATCTGAACCAAGTATTAATGCCTCCCTATTTGGCTTAGGGTTCTACTGTTGTGTTATTACCTACGGCCGCAACTGGCTGACTCCAGAAGCTAAATTGATAACAGAACCCAAATTTCCAAAAAAATAGTAATTAAATGTAGTTTTAGAAAAATAGTCTCAAGAGCTTGGAGGAGATTGTTAATATAATTGGACTTCCTGACAGATAATGGCAGTAGTTTTTTTTTTAAAGAACCTCTTGTTGAACCAGAGCGGCGAACGAAGGTTGGTGATGCTCGATTTAATCTGAAGCCATTGGAAAGGCGAAGGGTGTAAGAAAGCCTTCCAATAGTGGCAGTTCCAGCTCCTACTTCGGCAGGTCATCTTCTTCGCTCTTAGTGGTTAAAAAAAAGTATAAAGATTATAGTCAATACCCAGAATGTATTAGTAGTTCATAGAACGCTTTTCATTCTCTTTTTTTTTTCATAAAAATTTCGATTCCGAAAAAAAGATTTCTAATTCTTGAAAATTGTACATATTTCAAAATATTAAGTTATTGTGTTATCGTTCAGTTATAAATATGGTGCATTGGCAGAAGAAGGATCTAGATTTTGTTTTTCAATTTCAGGCGTTTTTTAAATATTGCTGGATTAAATTATTTTTTTAATTCTTTTATTCCCGTTTGAAGCAAATATTTTAAAAGTGATATAAGACCGTTGCACACTGGGACCCAATGGCCAAAGAGCTGAAACAATATCTCGACAACGGATTAACATAGAAACCTGAGGCCGGTCTAGTTCAACTCGGAATAAAAAAATACACCAAGTTAAACTGATACTTTGAAGAAAATTATATAAGTAATGAGGAAATGAAAACCTAGTGGTGAGATAAAAATTTCTGAAATTTTCGGAATAGGTTGTACTCATCAAAACAAGTTGCAACGAGTATTTTGAGTGTATATTTAATTAAATAGTGCTTATAATAAAAAATTCTAAGAAGCTTAAAAGACTGGAGAATTTTGAAATAATAAAACGAGGGATTCAAAGTCAAATGTTGTTGAAATTGAAAAAATACTAACAATTTCAAATTCAAGGAAATTCGATTAACAGTTCCTTAGCTGCATCATTGACTTCCAGGTGCCTTTCTTTGGTTCGGGTCTCTTGTTCGTGATAAAAGGATCCGAAGTTTCCAGTAGCTTGTGGAACACCTCTTCGTTGGTAGATATAGGAGACAATTTCCGCGAGTTCCTGAAAGTCTTGTAATCCTCATTTCTATTTTATTGTGGCTCTTCCAATAATATTCCGACTGGGAGAATCGACTTCTGCTATATATTTTGAGAAGAAACTTCTTCCTTTTTCAGTGTTATGATGATTACACCTATGGTTTACGGATAGCTGTATCTTAACAGTAAAAGTGAAGCAATATTTCCCAATATGGCAATGAACTAATTTATTACGTAACCTGATACTTCAAGATTTTTAAAGAATTCAGTTTTACCAATCGTGTGTGTTGAATACATTTTCTCGGTAACATTGTATTGTTTATATGAATATGCATGATATCGATTTTTTTTTTAGTACCGTTCATTAAAATAAATTAGTACTTCATACATATATAATGCATGAAATGTATTATACATACTTTCGAGAGTCTTTCTTTGATTGCCTTGTGGCATTATAAGGTGTTGATATCAGTCCAGCTAAGGTGGAATAGTCTAGCTAAAGCCAAAGGCTACGCCACGGCAATAATTCAACGTGAAGGGACCGTTCCGCTTGTTAAATGCGGATGATATCACTTATTTTTTCAATGAATTAAAGAGAAAGAATCATATCTAATGCGAGAGTTCTCGCAGGAGTAAACTAATTATTATTGTTCTGAAGTTGCAGTAACCGATATAATTGAATGTAACAACGTAATTAAATAACAGTGCCGGGACCATGAAGCCATAAAGGAAAAAATATTGCCCTGATGACCTATACTTTAGTAAGAATGCTGTTCCAAGTCTCCTTTATTATGAGAGAGAATGTGGTAAATGCAATTTAGCTTTGAGTTGATGTCGCTTTAAGACGCTAACCGTTAGTGCGTTCCGTTAGTGGGGTAGAGATCACCTCAGCGGTACTGCCAGGGGCCACCGGCTGCCTAAATTATATTACACTATCTATGAGGCATCTTTTCACTATGCCATCTTAATTATTGTTGTAAGTAAGTCTATTATCTTGTATGTGTAGTTGACATGAACCAATTTTTAGTGAAGTAAAAGTTTAGGTAATCCGAACTAATTGCTGCAGAAGTGTGTTCGGATTACTGAAAAGAAAGTATTAAGATAAATGGTGTAAATAAATTGAAAAATATGAATGTACATTATTTTTTGTCCTTTGACCCTATAGACCTTTTAGATGAGATAGATACAGACCGCCTAAACCAGCCTTCTTCACGCCTGCCTATTTTGGGCTACTGTTTACCAGTTTGCTGCATGCAGCTCTTTCGCATCTTTGTTGATTCTACCTATCCAACTGGTTTTTGACCTCCTGATGCATTGCTTCGAGCCACATGTCCAGACCATCTTAACCTACTTGCCTTCATATCATGAGATATTGACTGACCAGTGCATGCAGTTCAATGTTAGTTCTTCTCCTTCCTGTGTTAAGGCTCTGATCCCAGATCGTTCCTGTAATTGTTCGTTCAAATCAACAATGAATGTACATAAATATTTTTATTTATTTACTTTTTTATATATTTTTTTGGGGGAATGTTTGAAGTATAAAAAAATTAATATTTTTTGAAGAAATGTATTTTGTTTTTTTTCTTCAGGTGATATGAGTCTGATAACACCGCTGGCCACTAGCCGTATTTTGTTGGCTACCCTTTAATTTTCATTTACATCCCCAGTAATGCTAAGTGTTGATTTAATTTGTGAAATGTGTGTGATTGTTCATTTAAAAGTAAAAAACGTCTAAAATTAAATAAAAAAAAAATTCTTTGAATGGATTTATTGAAAGTGTGATAAAAAAACAACAACAAAATATGAATTAACGAACAAAATTTGTATTTTACGTATTTCTACGATTAATTAAATTAGTTTTACTGAATTAATTGATTTATACAATAGATATTATTCATCCAATATCGTCCGCATCCAATCGTTACAATCCAAAATCCTACGTAAAATCCTTGATGCTCCTTATTACGTCACAAATAAACTCATTCATAAAGACCTTAACATCCCATTCGTTGCAGATTTGACCCAAACCAGATATGCGTCTTCTTATTCCAAACTCCTTAACCATCCTAACCCATTAATTCTTAATCTTTCATCCTTAACAATCCCTGATAATCCTCCGAGGCGTCTGAAAAGAAGATGGCCACGAGACCTTCTAGTTTAAATTAATGTTTGAAGTACCACCAATGGGTGGTTCCTTCCCAAGATTTTCAAGTGTATATGAAACATACTACATATTTACTTATTGTATTATTTTGTACAGTTGTAAATTACAATAAATAAATAATTAAAAAAAAAGATATTATTTATTTACAATTCCAACAAAATATACTATGAATACTTCCATAGGAATTAGATTAAACTATGTCCAAACTGTGTAAAACTTTCCAATTTCGTTTTTCACAGGGATTACAATATCTTACCTATAGGTAGGAAGTTAAAAATGTCTTTAACACATTTGCACTTTTATTTGAAAAGTGCTAATCCTTGTAGAGTTTTCTCGAAATATGGAATTTTTAATTTTTTTTTTTAACACCAGTTCGGATTACCGAGATGAAACTGTATATACAATCATGCACTGCTGTTTTTTGGTTTTCTATCAATATATGGGTATTATTTTTTATTTTCTTATCACATATTAGGTAATACGTTAATGAAAGATTATATATTTTTAATTAATTAACCGAAATTATTTCTCTCCGTAAGCCAAGTACTCTCTGATAATTCGAAAGCATTACTAGTACTTTTTATGATATTCGCATATGAATACGAATTTTGCACATGAAATTTTGTCCGAAGAACTATAAATCAATTTATTTTGTCAAATATCATGACAAATACTACTCCTACGAAGATAAGTGTTATAAACTACTTTATAGTACATTAAACTATCTTTCATCTGAGTGCTAATAAACTTCTGTATATCTCATGGTTTCTGAGATAATGATATCCCACAATAAATTCACTATATATTTCATGAAATGTTGCTTTTTTAAAAACTATATCTTGGTAACTATTGAACATAAACTAATATTTACAAAAACAACGACCCAACTAATGCATGACTAACACTACAGACACACATAACAACTAACTGGTAAACTGGAGAATCAAAATAAATTCTGACAAATCCCACCAGATCACCTTTATTCTTCGTCGTAAACCTCTACCCTCCTTTCCTACAGTAACCTTTCTAAATACTCCACTAACGCCTATTGAACAGATTCGATACTTAGGACTCCATCTTGACAAGAGACTTATTGGAATCCTCACACAAGACTGAAACGACAAGAAACTGCTCGTAGATTCCGATTGCTACAACACTTACTTGACAAACGCTCTAAACTTCCCATTCACTACAAAAATTAGTATATACTACGATAATCAGGCCAATTTGGACATATGGAATTGAGCTCTGGGGATCCACCAAACCATAAAATTCCTCCCGCATCCAATCCTTTCAATCCAAAATCCTTGATGCTCCTTATTACGTTACAAATAAACTCATTCACAAAGACCTTAACATCCCATTCGTTGCAGAATTGGCCCAAAACCGATATGCGACTTTTCATTCCAAACTTCTTAACCATCCTAACCCATTAATTCTTAATCTTTCATCCTAAACAATCCCTGATAATCCTCCGAGGCGCCTGAAAAGAAGATGGCCACAGGACCTTCTAATTTAAATTAATGTTTGAAGTACCACCGATGGGTGGTTCCTTCCCAAGATTTTCAAGTGTTTATGAAACATACAACATATTTACTTATTGTATTATTTTGAAAAGTTGTAAATTACATTAAATAAATTAAAAAAAAAATACTTAAGAAAATTTACTCTGCTTTAAATGATGTTATATTATACTTTTTATGGTAGTTTGTAGATTCAAACATATATTATAGCTCCAAATGAAAAATTAATTTTATTTAACATTTTGAAACAGCCACCACTTTGTATTTCCCTTAACTATACTTGGCAGACTTATCAATTTTGACTAGTAGTTGTACATAGATTTCATTTATGTAATAAAAAATTGGGGTGAAATAACTGTCTTTTTTCTCCTCTTGGGCTCTTATACTAATATGAGAAAAACTTTTCAACTTACTTTCTCGGAATCGTTATTACCTACTTACAAGGTTTGTAAAGAGGCTGATTATTTAGACGTTCACAATTAACTGTGCCGCAACATTTTTGTAGCACGACAAGGGTGCGCTTAGAAAAAAGCTTGGGAACTGTTGTTCTATGTGAGCAGAAGAATAAAAACAATCTAACAACGATTTTCAGTATAGGTGATTTCGGATAGGAATTTTAACTGCTTCTCACGAAGAAAATTGGCAATCCCAGACTATCAATTGGATAGCTCTCTGTACGCTGGCTCACTGCCTGAGTAATACCGTTAGCAACATTACACGTTAGGCTGCCAACAAGAAGCAGTACCTCTATCAGATCCGAATCTGTTTAAGGAACGTGAAACAGTGATAAAAAACGAAGTGAAAAAGTAATATCCAGTATTATATAAAAATAATGATAATTAATTAATAGTAGTTAGTTTGATATTTATTTTAAGAAAAAATAATTAATTTCCTGATGAGTGGTTCCTATTTAACACGAATACGTTTATGACCTTTGCAACTTGTTTCAAACCAAAGACATATACAGATTCTTAGTGAACAAAGGAAGCAACAAACGACGGTTTCCCCTTCATTCGTATGACTTTTGTTCACTATTAAATTCGATTTACACTTTTTTTCATTATAAATAGGAATAAAATAAAGATATACTAATTGGAAGGAAACATAAATATCAGGAAAGTAGGTTGTAGATGATAAAATTTCAAAGAGGTAGATACTACACAACCTATAAATTCAACCTGCGCTCTATAATCTGTTTCAGAAACGTCTTAATTTAATACCTAGACAAATAATATTCTTTAGAAACATATATTTGTGGTATGATAAATTACAAAAAAAAAACTGCTCTGCTAAAAATGTTAATAATCAAGATTTGGAACAATGCAACCAAATTGAGAGAATTTTAAAATATAAAATTTTAAACTAGAGCTAATTATTGAATCTGGAGGTTTGGTAAATTCTTGGATTAATTAAAACATTATCATCATCATCGTAGTTATTTCCTCTTCTACCGCTATGTGGTGTGTGGATCCCGCTTATAGAGTCTGGCCCAAAAGTCTCTCTCTTGAACCAACTCTATTCTCCTACTCCAATCCTTTCCACGCTTCTTGAATGCCTCCCTTACACTTTCCTCTCAGGAGATGCAAGACCATGCTCTGGGTCTTTTACCTTCTTTGCGCGTCTTGTAAGTCTTCCTGACGTTTCTGTCTGGATCCATTCTAAGATGTCCAAACTATCTTAGTTTTCGCTCCTCCAGAATGGTCTCAGCCGGTCCAACGTCGATATTAGCCCGTATGGTGGCGTTCCGTATCCTATATCTTCGTTTCGTTCTTACTATTTTTCGCCTTTCTATTCTTCTGTGCATATTTCTATTATTATATTTATATTCTATTCTTTCGTGCGTTTCTATGGCTTGTAACTGACTCCTGTGTTTTGAGGTGAGGGTCTACGATTCTGAAGGTAAGATAAGGATGGGAAGGAAGGTCGATTTGGTCAGCCTTGTCACCTCTCCTCTTCCCAGGAGGCCCCGCCTGACCATATTGAGCATCCTCCCTGCTGTTGCAATTCTTTGGGCCACTTCCTCGTTAATGTGACCACTTTCATTGAGATGAGCTCCTGAATAATTAAAACTCTCGACCTGTTCTAATCTCTGTCCTCCAACCCTTAGTACCCTTATTATCCTTCAGGGTTTCTTTCCAATTTTGATATATTTAGTCTTCCCTGGATTAATCTTCATATTTATTGTGGATAATTCCTCTTGGAGGACATTTATGTTATGTTGGAGGTCTCAGTCATTGGCAGCTATTAAGAGGTCGTCAGCGATAGCCAATAGGGACAGTGTGGTAGGGTGCAGGTTTCTGTGGCCTAGCTGGAACTTCCTCATTATCGGCTAGTCCCTCCTTAGTGCCAAGTCTAAAATCAGGATGAAGAGCAACGGACTTAGGCTACAGCCCTGTCGGATACCCAATACAGTCTTAAATTATTTTGAAATGTGTGTCGCCTATGTTGTTCTAGGGTCTATATCCCGCTCAGGCAGTGCCCTCTTTAGGTCTTCTTTCTTTTTTCTGTAATTAAAACATATATAGAAAAAAAAATTGTCTGTTGGCAGATCTAACACTTTGCTCACTGGATACAAACGTATAGATACAGCACAAGTGCCATTTGATCTTTGCTCAAAAACTGACACTTAAAATTCGGACAAACTTGTACCAGTCAATCCAAATAACCCATTCAAACGCTTGTGCGAATTTACCATTGTTAGGCAAACGTGTACAAGCGCCTTGCATCTAATCCACGAAATTAATATTGCTGCCTGGAAATTCTGAATCCTATTGGAACATAAGCACTAAAATGTTTTTAAGAAGGAAATAAGGTATGTGTAAATAGTTGTGTGAAAAAGTAACGGGCATGTGAAAAAAAGCAGCGCCTGAATCAGAAAACCAGAGTTACTGTTATGAGAAATTTCATACAGCTGACCCCTAGCTGCTTATTACAAACATAATAATCCTGTACTGTCCTTATTAAAAACACAGTTTCTTAAAAAAAGCCATTCTCTCTTTTTTTTTTAATCAAACTTTTACTTTATTTTAAAATTATTAAAAAATACTGAATACAACAATGTTCTTAATTTTAATGTCTGGAACGTATTGACCGAAAAAATGTTTCTTACTGGATTTATACTCTAAGAGTAATTCAAATCCTTAACAGTAAGTTTAGTATTCAATTCGACAGTGCTATCTAGAAAATCACATCGATAATGTGCCAATTAAGTTTTAGAAGTGAAAATGTATGAAAATTCAAAATAAATCCCCTGTTCAGAATTAGGAATGGAATATATAAAAAGAACACAGTATTTTTAAAGAAGTAATTGTGGGGGTTTTCACTCAGAGATGTGGAAAACTCGCTTTTCATTTATGAAAAATATTTTTTTTTTTTTTTTAATTATTTATTTATTGTAATTTACAACTGTACAAAATAATACAATTAGTAAATATGTAGTATGTTTCATATACACTTGAAAATCT
>NW_027106188.1:38524-70258 GCF_000696795.3 Halyomorpha halys | reverse complement strand
TTGACGAAGTTTATAGAGCAGACCTGGATGCCAGACTCGATCAAAATGAAAAATATTAAAAATTCATTGAACACAATAATTATCTATATAATTGGGTAACGCAGATAAGAAAAATATTGGAGAGCTTCGGAATGTTTGACTCGATACTACTTAATGATCCGGTAAGTATAAAAATTAGAATGGGAGAGATCTTGGATAGATACAGATAATTCTTCAAGGATAATGACCTCTTGTTATTACGAGAATCGACCTATAACCCGTGGTACAGTGGGGTCTTCATTAAAACGGATGTTCCTCAAAGCTACCTAAAAATCCGTTGCCCAATAGCTTACTTGAAAATAATTGCCCAACAACGACTTTCTGGTAAATATGCAATTAATCTAAGAGGCGGTCCACACTAATATACTTTGAACTCCCAGAAGCTTTGTCGACCTTAAACTGTATTTTATATATGTTACCCAAAACCTTTTGCTTAGAGCTGGACACCTATCGTCCCAATAGGAGGTATAGTTCTTGTTTAGTTTCCTCTTTTGTTTTTTAATATTATTAAATATGAAGTGACGTTTTTTATTTTACTGTTTTATTCTAATGAATGTGGATAGCACAGCTTGGATATATTGTTTGTTATTAGTTTATATAAAAAAATCTTTAACTCATCAATTTTGTAAAATTATTATAATTAACTTATCTATTTCATGTATTTCACAGACTAACTTTATTTGTTAACGGGGGTTGTCCCATAAACAAATTATTAAATTATTATTATTATTAGTATTATATAATAATGGTCTTTATTTTAATGTTTTAAAATTCAGTATACCTAGCCATTCGCCATGCAAAATAAATCCTATAACAAATCATAAATGTCAAGGTATATTCTAATAATCATAAGAGTATAGAAAAAAAATTGTTATATTAACATATATATTTATATACGTTTTGGTCGGAAGAAACTGTTTTTATGACTCACTTCGCGGGAGAAGGCCCGCTTGTTCTTGCCTGCCTTTCCAATGTAGGTCAGGAATTTAAAGATGCTAAAGGAATCCTGTTCACTAAACGACCTCAAAAATATTTTACTTTAGCACTTCTCACATATCATAAATGATCAATCTAATATTTTAAACTAAACCGAACCTTTAAAAACATCAAGGCGATCAATGACGCTAAATAAAAATGAATTTTGTTTCTTTAGATTAGTTAAAGTAATTGATTAGTTCCAGTAATTAGGGGGGGGGTTGATATGAATTTTAAAGTTTTTCAGAAAACCAAAAATAAAAACAATTCTTCTGATACATCTGATACATCTCTTACATCCCCGAAACTCAAGTAAAATTAGATAGGATATATTTTGTTTTAAGGTTTTAAGCATGAGTTTTAGGAGGGAATAATCTCAATGAAATATTTGTTACACTCACATAAAGTAAATTATTTTAAATATTCTTTAGAAGCAGGGAGTATATTTTAGTAAATATATATATTGTTAATTTAGAATAATTTTCATTTCATTAGCAGCAGTATTGAGTGTTTTTATTATTGTAAATCAAATATTCTCCTTAAAAATTATTGAAATTTATAAAGTTCCTTAAAATAATAAAGATGGTTTACATACCCGGTAAATAAATAAAAATTGCTAGCAATGTTTTTACGTTGTTTATTAAAAGATCAAGATTGCAGAATCGCTTGAAACTCAATAATTAAATAAAACTGATAATAAATAAATGATAATGATAATTAAGTTATAGAAGTAGAAAAAATATCAGGGGAGGGAGAAGGAGTACAAGAGAAGAAAGGACTTAAGGAAGGGTGATGTTGATAGGGTTTTTGGAGCCCTTTTCATGAACCTTGTTGTAAACTGACCTTTCTAATAGCGTTTACAAGCAATTTTGACTATTGTAAACTCTTTGAATAATATTTTATCAATTTTTTTGCAGCTTAAAACGGGTTTACGAAATTATTATCTTTTGCTGACTGTATCCCAGGACCACTTACACCAAGACTAGCTTATAGGATACAGTAGGGGTATTCATGATATTGTGTTAAATTTAAAATGTTTTACCATGTTAAATGTTGTAAGTATAGGATTGTGAGCAGCCCCATTTAAAGCCATGCTAAATGCTAAATGCGTAAGAGCTCCTAGCGGATTTTCTGAGCAACTTGTTTTATACTTTTTCCTCCCAAAACTTCATGTTATTGTTTACTTCTAGGTTTAGATTAAAATAATTTATTACAACTTGCTTAAAGTAAGTGAAAAGTGGAAGTTGTGTAGAGGTTTGGCTACTGAGTGTCTTGTTGATCTTCTAGCTTGTGAGGAAGAGAATCAAGATGAGCTAATTGACAACTGTCATTACATTATCATTATTGTCATCCATTGCTTTATTAGTTTTAAAAACGTCCAAAACAATACTAACACAATTAAAACACAAACTACGAGCAGGTAACCTAGGACAACAAACAAAATAATGACGAGCTTAGCTGGTCTGTTGCCTGACGGCATTCTCCTTTTAACAAACCTACTAACTACTTAAACAAAAGATCATGAATACCCCTATTATGATATTAAGGGTATTCATGCTGTGTTAAATTCAGAATGTTACCATGTTAAATGTTATAAATATAGGATTGTGAGCAGCTCTATTTAAGTCATGTTAAAGGTTAAATGTATAAGAGCTCCTAGCGGATTTTCTGAGCAACTTGTTTTATAACCTTTCTTTACTAAACTTCTTGTTATTGTTTACTTCTAAGTTTTTTGATTTAAGTAATGTATTACAACATGCCTGAATTCAGTGAAAAGTTAAAGTTGTGTGAAAGTTTGGTCACTGGGTGCCTTGTTGATCTTCTGCCTTGTGAGGAAGAGAATCAAGATGAGCTAATTGACAACTGTCATTACATTATCATTATTGTCATCTATTGCTTTCTTAGTTTGAAAAACATCTAAAACAGTACTAATACACAATTAAAACACAAAGTACGAGCAAGTAACCTAACACAACAAACAAAATGGTGACGAGCTCAGCTGGTCTGTTGCGTGACTTCATTCTCAATTTAACAGGCCTAGTAACAGAGTCTAAATCATGTTATATGTTTTAACATGCTGAAAGAAGGAAATATTTCTCCATTGAACATAAGTTTTTCCATTTAACGCGCTTTAACAAGTTAAGTAAAAGATCATGAATACCCCCAGTAAGTGTATTCGCTTACTATCGCAAGTCTCGAGTTCCAGACTTCCAAAGCCGTTCCGCTATCTTCACTGAAAAAGTATTGCCCCACCCATGGACAACCCGTTGGATGAATATACGTCTCATTTATGCCTAGAGGAGTATGATGATGAAGCTATCTATACAGAAGGCAGTACGCGGAGGCAGCCACATCTCCCACACTAACGGGTTCGCACAAAGGAAGGAGCTAACGGGCTCTTTCCCGTTTAATATATACAGCGCCGCTAGCTCCTTATGTAACCTCTTACCTCAATGGGAGTCTTCGGCGCGAGTCAAGGCCGCTGTCTGCCTCTTCTTCGTCCTTTCTGGTAAACTGGATGGCAGGAAGAAAAAAAAATGACAGCAAAAAATCGATTGGGACTACGTCTTCGACGGTTAGTATGCTGATATTTGAAAATTTCTTAAGGGACACGAGCGGAAGAGGTTTTTTTCACTATTCATTGCTTATTTACATCACAATTCTTTATGTGGTCACAGACCGTAGCTTAGCGACGATTGTAGCATTTCCGTAATAAATATATGTGGGTTAGAACTCTCAAGAACTATAAATGAAAATAAGCTTATGAAAAACCAAAATATAAGAGTTATATATAAGAAGATGGTCAGGGTTGTGGTCAAAAGTGAAACAAGTTATTCAAAAGTGAAGTTTACAACTATTTTTGTTTCACTTTTGACCAAAACCCTGACCATCTTCTTATATATAACTCTTATATTTTGACTTTTTTGGTTTTTCATAAGCTTATTTTCATTTATAGTTCTTGAGAGTTCTAACCCACATATATTTATTACGGAAATGCTACAATCGTCCCTAAGCTACGGTCTGTGACCACATAAAGAATTGTGATGTAAATAAGCAATGAATAGTGAAAAAACCTCTTCCGTTCGTGTCCCTTAAGAAATTTTCAAATACCAGCAAAAGTGAAACAAGTTAGTCAAAAGTGAAACAAAAATAGTTGTAAACTTCACTTTTGACCGCAACCCTGACCATCTTCTTATATATCAATTTTTACGGTCAACTATATATACGTATACACAATATAAGAGCTATAGATTGTAGGAGGATAGTCCGGGTGATGGTTAATAAAAGCATCAAAACTTTTAATTCCTTAAAAGTTAACCTTTCGCCCCACTTTGCAGGGCTTCATCGAAGCTAAATGAAAAAACGAAATACAAACATTTTAGAATTAACAAGACATTAAAATAAAAAAACATTGGTTTACAATAAATAGTTTTCTTTTACTATTTTAATACCTTTATGTACAGTCACCTACCTATCTTCCTCCAATCTACTTCATACAGTCAACTATCTTCTTTCAACATAAGATTTTTTAATTTTTCTCAGTAATTAAAGGTTTGGTCAAAATAAGAATATGATTTATTACGAAACAAATCATTCATCCATCAATTCAGATTTTAAACAAAGATATTAATTATAGATTAGAAAGAGGAATCCCAAATTTGTTTTTTGGTTATCTGTCCAACTGATTCATATTATGTGAGGGTGTACAGTGATGGGAAACTGCTGATTTTGTGCTAACACCACTAAATTGTTCAAATCTTCTTTAATTATCATGTTTTTCAGAGTGCTGAATTCAATAAATTGCATTTTAAAATTTAATTTTTTTTTTTAATTATATTTTCAGGTTTAAATATATAAATCTTAATTTTTCCCATCATTAAAATGATTTTTTTCCCTATAAATAAAATGATATTCTTATTAATTGTAGTTAATTTATTTATTGGTCTTATCTTATTTAGGTTACACCTTTCAAGAAGGCCCCTGACTTACGTCTCAATACATCAATGAAACGTATGCAAAATATGTACACTTTTATGGAAAAATAATCTCATCACAAAAGTCAATAAAGCTTTTTTCTGGTCGGTCAAAAATGTACAAAATTGTTATTTCAAGAAACAAACCTACTTTTGAAAAACTAAAATTTTTTACCTATCTTTCGTTGGTATTGACTTTGCCAAAATATATTTTGTTGAATAGTTTAAAACAACATAATAAAAACCAGTGAAAACTCATTTTTTCACAATGCCGAAATAATGCCTTTGAGATTAGTTCTACGGTTCATAAATATTGATGGAAGATGAAGCCGCTAGCCGTATATACAAGTTAATCGCCATTTACTTCAAGATGGTGCGAAAAAAAACTGTAAATTCCAATTGATTTTCGAGGAGTAAATTCAGTTGTTACTAATAATATAAATGAATCTACTTATGCGATAAGTAACCAACCATAATTTTTGTTGTTCTATTAGCTTTATCGATAATTTTTGTGTCACAAACCTCCCCCCTCCCCCCAAAAAAAACACTCCTAAATCTAATAGTGGTGTAGAGAAACGCTGTGCCTTGGGTTTAAATTGGAAATGCAAATTATTTTTTAAAAAATTAAGGGTACCTATTTTATGAGGCTGGGTAGACTGAACCCACAGGGCTGACTCAACCGCTACAGATAACAAATAAAAACTATCTGACACATTTTAATGCCGGATTCAAAGCCAGATCCTTGGAGTTAGTAGTCCATTGCCTTATCAATGAGCTTCCCACTCCCTATAAAATAAATAAATTGAATTAGTCAATTATATTGGATATATAATTTTCCACTTTAAAGAGTATTGGTTATATTCCCTGATAGTTGTTAGCTTTCGAATAAATTGGCATATTTTGAATTATTTCTATTATTTTTTATTGTACCTCGTCATAAATTTTGGTTGTATCATTCTTCTTGTGGTAAGTTCCTTTTCGAATTATCCTAAGCCTGCCATTCTGGAAGATTGTAAACTATCAAACCTCAATTTAGGCAGAATATGAGCATAGGTGCTTCGCACAGAAATACCGTCTTAGGTATGCATTTTAAAGCTATTGTTACCAAGTGATGGAGTCTGCAAATTTTTGAATGATTTAGAGATATTCAGAGATATTATACAACTTGAGGTGCTTAATAAAACTTTGATTTAGAAGAATAAATATTGGCTTAACTAAAAACAGAAAATAATTGCTAACTATGTTTGTATCCAAAATTATATTATAGTAGAAGAGAAGCAAACATCTGAGTATTCATGATATAATATAAATTAACTTTATTGTTCGCATTATTCTCTAAACAGAGAAATGCTTCTTAATTTTCCATTTTCTTCGTTCTATTTATTCTAGTATGCATTTACAGTTTCCACTCAGCTCAATGTACCTAAGCAACGGTACGAACATTCCGCACTGGAGATGCCGTGAATTTTAAGCAACTGCTTTCTTTTCTGGGATACCAAGCATATTGTTCCGGTTAACTGTACCCGTTCCTTATATTTCTTTCCTACCGATAGAATAAATTAATGAATAATAACTTCAGATAATTATGGTATATTTGGAAAATCATCTCTGCTATCAGCATGGGGTACAGTACGTATTATTTTTAGAAAATGTATTCCAACAATAGTCTGGTAACATGAAATCCTTATTTTAGGTTCAGTAATGAAGAAAAGAATATAATTATAGATAAAATGAAATAAATAAAAATAAAGGAATATAAACCCTAAATAAACATAATTTTTTAAGAAGCAATGAATTATCCTGGAAGTATGACCCTTACTTTTGTTGTATAGAATGATGATCCTTGAAACAATCGCCCAAATATAATCGAACATGAAATCAATATCAAATTTTATTTTTACACACTTCTAGGATAATTTTTATAAACGGCCGCTTCTTCTATACTGGCTGGTAATTGTAACTCAAGAACATTGCACTCTCGATGTGCAGTCGGTCTTTTTGGCTTGGAAATGCATTTTACACTGTGTGCAATTGGTTTCGAATGAGTTAATTAAATTCAAATTACATTTTAGATTTTATGTCATATAAGACTGATAATTTAGCTGCCTAGACATACAGTGTTTTTATAAATATATGTTTGTACTTGATTGTAAATATGGCAATAAAGTTTAATGCCCCTTTTTGAAAGTGTTCATACACGTTCATTTGAAAATATATAGGCTAATTTTTGATCTCGAAATCTCATCTAATTGGCAAGCAATGTGGAATGAAGGACCGGCAAGAAAATTAAAGACTATTAAAAAAACAACTAAAGCATGGACCACGTCAAATTGTTCCGGTCGCAGGGAGGAGACCGCAATAGCTAGATTGGAAATAGTGCATACAAATCAGACTCATTCATACCTGATCAACAAGCAGCCACCGCCAAAGTGTCAATATTGCAACAGTACACTTACAGTCAGCCACGTCTTCCAAGAATGCCATTTCTACACTAAGGGTTTAAGTAGATTAGGGGTGGGACCAGGTGTATCAGTAGTCTCGAATGAATAAAAAAATTAAAGAAAATCGGTATTAATTTGTTTAAAAAAATAATCTATTATACAAGATTTAAATTAGATTTTCGTACCATTAAAATAAAATTAGTATTTTCTATATATATTCGTATAATACATGAAATGTACTATCTATACTTCTCTGACTCTTCTCCCTTTGTGGGATTATAAAGTGTTGATGTTAGTCCAGCTAAGGTGGTATAGTCTAGCTATAGCTAAAGCCTTAAATCCTAAATTTAAACTCATCAACTATCTTAAATTTAAATATTTCAAAATCATGGGATTGAAACCTAGAAAAAAAAGAAATAAATAAAATAAAACAATAAAATATATATTAAAAAACATATGAAATATTTAAGGGATAAATCGGAATATTTGGGAAGTATGAAACATGGCCCTGATGACTGTTGGGTTTTACGCCCTAACAACTAGCGCTTGCTTCAAACTTCATTCGATAGATTTAGACAAGCTAATTCCACTTAATTAAGTATACAATCCATTAGCTTACGCAAGTAGGTACTAACCTTTAGTTTGGCTAATGTGTAGGCGTACATTAGGCATTTAATGCTGACTTTTGTGGCCACCATATAAAAGGAACATTTTTTTTTATTTCGGTATGCACGAATATTTTTTTTATATACACGTACGTATCTATGTACGAATAATTAATATTATATATTCTCATGTATATTTACGTACGTGCATATACAGAGTAGACATTTATTTGCATTACTTTTTACATTATTAAAAATGTATGATTTCATTGGATAGTATGAGAGTAGGGATTAAGTTAGTATACAGTGCGTGTATTACTGCTTAATCCTACTCAGTTCTAGGTAATAACTCCCCACTGTCTCCCTGAACTGGACAAAAGTTAGCTATAACTAATAACTAAAAACAGTAGTTGTATTGGGAACTAAAAGTTAACCAGTCAATCCTCATAGCTTTTCATTTTTGTTCTCAGTTTTTATTTATTGATAAATATTACAATCTACCATAACATTGTTGGTCAATAAGTAATAGTGATAACTGATTACATTCATACTCAAATAAAATAACATAAGAATAAGAATAAAGAAATAAATGGATTCCCACCAAATCAATTTACTCTTTGTCGTAAACCCATGACCTCGCCCTACAAGTTACTTAGGACCACATCTCGACAAACGACTGACATGGAATCCTCATACAAGACTGAAAAGACAGGAGACTGCTCGTCGATTTCGACTGTTACAACATTTACTTGACAAACGGTCTACATGACTGTTATAAGGCCTATCTGGATA
Source organism: Halyomorpha halys (assembly GCF_000696795.3). Taxonomy (NCBI): domain Eukaryota; kingdom Metazoa; phylum Arthropoda; class Insecta; order Hemiptera; family Pentatomidae; genus Halyomorpha; species Halyomorpha halys. Next base: position 61,432 of record NW_027106188.1, on the reverse strand, counting down.
TAGGGAGTTGAGTTTTGGGGCTCCACTAAACCATCAAATTCTTCCTGAATCCAATCCTTACAGTCCAAAATCCTTAATGCTCCTTATTTTGTCACAAATCGTCATCCATCAGGACCTCAATATCTCATATGTTGCCGATTTGGCGAGAACCAGATACTAATCCTTCCATGATAAACTTCCCAACCACCCAAATCCACCTGAAAAGAAGATGGCCTCGAGATCTTCACATCTAGAAATGTTATTCTATCAATGAGTAGATTCTCCAGATGTTTGTATCATGCCAATATGTCACCTACAGCAAATTTACTTGTATATATTTTTACACAGTTGTAAATAACAATAAATAAATTATTCCAAAAAAAATTTAACTCTTCGAATTTCTAACATATTGGGGTTCTTTTATACGTTTTCGGGGTGCTGAATATTAAAATAAAATCGATTTTATGATCGCGCGTATGCGAAGTAATTAGTCAGTTGTCTATTTCAACTAACTGCTAATTTAGTTGTAAGAATTAGGGGTAGCTAACAGTCAATATCTAAATTAGTTCCAGATTTTGTTTTGTATAATTAGTAAATATATTCTTTTGTCCCTTTAAAGCTGCTATTTCATTGTTATCAATCGGCTACTGTCTAATTCTATTGGTATCAATTCTTCTCCACATATTAATCTCAACTACCTACGCCTCAATAAAAATTATTCCTATAATTATTATATTTTTTAAAAATAAAATACCGCACCCCCCGACCATCTTTTCCACTTATTATTAATCAATGGCCAACTACCTACGCCTCGTTGTTTATTTATCAGTGTATGAGTTTCAACTGCATCTTTGTTGACTTCCTCCTCTCCAGGAAAGCTGAGATGACAGAGGACACCGTGAATAAATTCGTTTAAAATTGAAATAATGTATAGTCTGGTATGGTCCAAGCATATCACAATCGTATTTCAGCTGTTTTCTAACTAGTCTCTACTACGTTCTTTCTTCGTCATTATATATTTATTTGCAATTCATTAGTATAGTTAAAGTTGTAGATACAATAGCTTCTTTGCCAACTTCTTTTAGAGAAGTATTACTTTGGCCCTGACGACGGTGACCGTACGACGAAGGTGGCGATGAATGCAGCAGGTGGAACCAGCCAACCGATCTCCGTCGCGCTCCTCTACACACCGAATCCTTCACCAGTTTGGCTCTTCCATTCTAACCAATTGTGTCCCTAAAAACATTCCATGGTCTTTATAATAATATAAGTAATTATAATTTTTCTTTATCTTAATGATGAGTTGGTCAGAGATTGTTTCCACTAAGGCGTAAAAAACGCTATACAACCACTTCTGCGATGATAGTTGTGGGACATGACGGCAATTACTGTCGTGACAGTGCTCTCCACTAGGTCTATTGTGATAATTGACAGTATAAGATATTAATTGACAGTGAAGCTACTGTCATGTGCATGGCCATATATATACACCTGTACTACCTTATTAACTTATACCTATTGCGCTAGAAAAGACTGCTCTCACTTACCGTTATGTTTTAATTATTTCTAAACTTATAGTCGGTTTTTATCTAAACGTCTTAGCAAAATCAAACAATAATACTGTAATAGTCGGTTTTCCAATTGACTGTTAACAGGTTTAGTTTAGGCTTACTGTCACCGTGTAGACAGAACTAGACTACCGTATTATCTGACTTTTCAAAACTGTCAACGAGCCTTATAGCAATATAGCTTTATTAAGTTTATATCGCCTACAATTTTAGCATTTTTTTTTTAATCTACTAGGGAAAATAGTGTATATCTATAAAAGATTTTCTTTTTTGTAACATAATTAAGAGAGCAGTATATAAATTTAAGTGACTATATCTTATAATAACCTATATGAGGACTAGCAAATTAAAATAAAATCCTTTAAAGATTCGAAAATTTCGATTATTACAATGCCGGCTTACAATCTTACTGTTCTTGATAATTCATTGGAGTACAAATATTTAAAACTAACAACACATCAGTTTGGGCATCAAGCAGTAAAAAAAACAACGTCGTCAACACCTAAAATATTTTCATTTTCAAGAAAAAATATATGCGCATAGTTCATTAACCCTAGAGTACTAACCTTTTTTGTCGGTACGTTAATACTAATTTTTGAGTTAAACGTATTTATCCATTCAAGTATTTCCTGTAACCGGTTCTTTTTTTTTTTTTATTATATTTTCCTCTTAATCTATATGTTATTCTTATTCTTGTAAAATGTATCTAGTTGTTTGTTCTTGATAGACTGATCTACTGCTGTGACTATGAATGATGGTCTGATCTCACATTACCGTCTTATATTGAATTTTTTTAGCGGGTCACTGAGGAGGATCTAGGAGGGTGAATTCCGGAGAGCGAATTTGTTGATAGGGTGAATTGAATAATTGAGCAGAAATGAGAGGGAAAAATGGGAGTGAGTGAAACATTTGTATTGGTTGTACAGACCGAAATGGATTGTAAAAGGAAACTGTAGTGGTGGAAAAAAAATTGTTTATTATATCCTATTATTGTATATCTTTTTTTATGATTATACCATGAATATGTAATGTAAATATGTCCGATTACGGATTGATAAGTATGCTGTGTGAGATAGCAACCTAATGTATTTAGGCAGCATATATGAATAAAGTATTTCTCTCTCCTTACACTAAGATGATCAAGAGAAAAATAGTTTTTAAGAACTGCCTTCAAATTTATATTAAGAATATTATTAACACAATTATGAAATAAACATTACAGTATAATTTTATTAACTCAATTATATATCTTTTAAAATAATAAAGTATTGATAATCACCGCTGTAGTCCAATTATTTTAAACCAATTATTTTTATATTATAAATATAGTACTTCAAAGTATGACATTTTTGGGTGAATATTACCTTATTTAAACATATTTCGAATATCAAACATAGAATAACTTTCCTTTCTCTAGGAAATTGTACATAATTCAAAATTTCCTAGCTCTATAGGAAACCTTAGGTCGAGTACCCTTCATATCTGCCCTCTTAAATAAAAAAAAAAAAGGATTTACAACTAAATAATTGTATGCTGATTAGACTACAATAAAAACATTTAAGTGTAGGCTTAGAAAGAAAAAACTGGTGAACTACAACAGTTAATCCTGGAGTGTTATCTTCAGCACGGCAGGTTTTTACTTCAACCGATAGAAAGATCAGGATTTCATAGACGTTGGGAGTTCCTTAAGAAGTTTTCCTAATCCCAGTTACGATCCACGGCTGATATTACAAGTAAAGATTTTTTGCCGTTTCTAAACCGGAACCTATACTCGAAATTAAGACTAAAATCCGTTAGATAAAATGGACTTGATAATTGAATTGCTTCATTTGTCAATAACTGATATATTTATTGTAACTACAACTAGGAATTAAAAATAATATTTTTTATTTATTCTGGGATTGATCCCTTTAGAATAATGTTACATGCGTCAAAATTAGGCCTCAGAGTAAAATAAAAAAAAAATGAGACTATAAACCATTATAAAATATAATGAATTTGAAAATATAAAAAGGAACAACAATAATTTACAGAATATATGAAGTAAAACTAGAACAAATAAAATAAAACCATATGTCAAATAATATAAAATTAGCTGACCAACTTCTGATAATAAATAAACAAAAAATGATAAAAAACCAAATGCAATTAAACTAAAAATAATAAATGAGAATGTACAATTTCTACTAATATACATATTTAGAAGAATAAACGAAAATCTGAAACATCAAATACAGAAAATATATAAATCAATGGTATATTTTTTTATTATTATCAAAAAGGTAATAAAAAATATATATAAATAAAAAATCATTTAACTAATCATGATCTTAAGGAATAATCCAATAAATGAAATAAAAGGACAACGAAAGGAGTAGTGTTGATTATATATATATATATGTATAGACTTTTCGTAAATATTAAAATATCCAATAATATATATGTGACGAATTATATCATGCCAATCAAATTTCCACTTTAAAAAGTTCGCCTGCTGCATTAAATGCAAATTTATTACAGCACACAGCAGTCATTCAATGATGAGTGATGATTTTATCATGAAAACCCGGAAAATAGTGGAGAATGGAAATTTTCACGTAATGGAAAGTGCCGGTAGGAAAATGAGAAGTGTATATCACACACTAAATAATTTTTTCTTGTTTTTTTTTTTTTTTCTGATTCGACTGTTAATGAAAGAACCTCTGCATAATAAGGCTGAGTTAGAAAGTTAATTTGATTTAATAGAGAGTGAAACTTTTTTTTTTTCTTTAAAAAAAAAATCATTGAATTCCAAAATATGTTTTTTGCTACGATATTAGGAATAAAACAGGGTTGAGATAAAATCGTATTTTAGCTAATAAATCCTTATTTATATTCCAAGAGTGACTTAAAACTGATATTGACTAACAGCAGAGAATGTAGTTATAAATTTATTTATTGCTATTTACAACTGTACATTATAACACATTTAGTAAATTAGTTATAAATTAAATTAAAAAAACATTAAAAGTTTGAAGGTTTGAACATTTTTTTACGTCATTAACTGTAAGATTTGGAACATTAATTTTTTTTGTACCCCCTTCATGGCAACAACCTTATTGTATCCATGGTGGGGGTTCGAATTTTCATTTCGCGGGACAGCCACAGGAATAAAAGTCCCAGGCGAGATTCGAACCGGGATCGCTGCAGTTGCAGGTAACAACGACCTACCCCCTCTCTCAGAATGCTTGGTTATCTCTAAACCAAGACTATTAAATATAATTTTCCAATAGAAATTCAAAATTGTTTCTTTTTTCCGAAAGGCAATCTTTGATTACCCTCACAGCTCAATTTATTTCCAATGGCCAAATTCGAGGAGAACACAGAGAAAGATAAAATAAATAACGTACTAATAGTAATTGTGATTAGAAAAATATTTTGTATTTAAATAAAATGTTTTATTTCAATTACTTAATTTATTTTTGAAGTATTCTCTGAACATCGGTACCTCTAAAATCTATTGAAGCGAATCAAACAAAAAAATTTGTTAATATATTGGGAGGTCTATTATAATGTATGTGATAAAATTTTAATAACTTTTTTCTAATCTGGATTTTTTAGGTTTTTATTCATTTGTAATATTTTTATTAAACACTTTATATTAGTACAACCATCGCCTCTTCCATATACTTCGTTATAGGAATATAGGTAGTGTGGAGTGTAGCTCAAGTTTCAATATTTTGAAAACCCGAAGCGTTGGGATATTAAATATTGGAACCTAATTCAAGCAGCGAAAATTGTTATAAAACTTTTACTGAAAAAAGTTAATAAGCTTTAAATAAAAAAAAAAAAACCAATAAACGAAAATTGTTGACTTCAACGCGTCAACATTTTCAACAAGAAAATAAAGTTGAAATCTATTTGGAAAAATTAAAATATTTCATATCATGATACGGAAAATCTAGTAAAAATTGTTGAAAAAATTATATTTTCTCCTTCCCTCTACAATAAATTATTCGAGCAAAGTCTCAAACAACACTTACCAGTTCCTTGTTTCAGAGTCATTCTCATTATACTTTCATATTTTTGCGGTATTTATAACGATAATTTTCTATTATTACACGAAAAAAACTTTTGTATTGAAGTGAATTAATACAATCAGCGACTAATTAAGGGCATTACGTATTAGTGTTCTAATTTATATTTATACAATATATACAGAAATAGAGGATCAAAGGAAAAAAAAAGATATAAAATGTAAAATAATAATAATACATAAATATATAAATACTATCATAATTGTATAAATAAAATATGAGTGAAATTAAATCTATGCCACTACAACCCATGAAGGATGAGGAGGTGATTTGGTCAGAATCACCCTCGATCGCCAGGTTTTTACTTAATTAAGGATACCCACTTAATGAGGATGTGTGGACCACGGGGGGCTCCTGAACCCACAGAGCTGACTCAGATCCTAGGAGTCAGTAGTCCATTGCTATCGATTGTTCTAAAGGTGTTAGATTAATTGCGATAAATCATATAATCTATTGAATACCTCAAACACAAAATACAAAAAACAAACTTTTTTCCGTCAGATCTGCTACTGTTTAATCAAAAAAACAATATCACCTCATTATTCATGTGTTACCCGAAAATTGTATGTTCAATATTGCTCTCTGTCAACGTTTCTGAGCTGGATGATATTATTTCCTGTAAAACTTGAAGTCATTGTAGTTTTTTTTTTTTTAATTCAAGGTTGAGGCCCTTCTTATACAATTCGATTAACCATGATTACAGATTATCGTCCTTCAACTCTTTATGGTCCATATCTTTCATAATTGTCCTAACGGGTAAACCATTATCTCAAGTGATTGAATTCTTATGCACTCGTAACTCCGATCACTATAAGAAATATGCAAATTGGTATCTAATAAATGCATTGAAATAGCCTCATCCCTTAGAACTGAATTGCCTAGTGAAATGAATTTATCGAATTTTTTTTTTGTTCTTACCTCCTGGGGCAAAGAAAAAGGCATTTACAAATACATATATACATATACCGGGTATTTCATTTTCTTGTTTTGCCGGGATGGCATTACGAAAATTAGTATCACTAAAATAGCTATTACCAAGCCCATGTTAACTATTTTCATGAGAGACAAATTAAGTTTATTTTATGAATGTTTTTCAAGTCTCTACAAATATTTGTTTCTGTTTTTGATTCTCTAGTCAAGAGAAACATTTTCTGTATATTTCTGGGTAATTATTATAATCTCAGCTTTTATAAAAAATTATACGTTTTAAAGCTGATGCAGTGCTTATCATATTTTATTGTTCTTTAATAGATTTACAAGTTAGAGCTATTGTTTTTTGATAATTTTCTTTCATTTTTTCCAAGTATTTTATTTAACTGCAAATAATACTCATGACACGACCATCTCTTTTACTTTAAATATAACTTTTTTTTTCCTATTGAATAATTATGTCTCAATGAAGGAAACTCTACATCATAAATATATAGTATTTTTAAAATAAAATAAATTATATCAAATTAATTCTCAAACGCTATTTATTAATAATTTAAATTTCCAACCTGGCCAACCTCAATGACAAAGTTAACTCATAACGTTACACCTTACAAGCAACTATTAAACGTTTTTGGCAGGCTATTCTTACCAGGTCTAATAAAATTAATCAAATTAATAAAAACAAAAATAATATTGTGTTATCGTAGTGTTGAATAGATGTGTAGTTAAAGGTTTTAAATTTTAATGATGGGGTGACAAAATAGGTTAGTTTGACTAATTTTATTAGAACTGTGTAGAATAGCTTGTAAAAAAGTTAAGTGTGAATTTATAGTGAAGATTGACCATGATGATGGTAGGTTGGCCGAAACGTTGGTCCTAAAGTTATTATTAAATAGTATTAGAGACTTGGATATAAATTATCTTATTCAAAAAATAAAGCCAGTCTGGAAAAAGTTATAAGATTATATATAATATATAATTATGCAAAGCTGATGTAGAAAACAAATAATAATAAACATTTACTTATGACTTCTTTATGTTCCTACTTCTTTACTTGAAATGATAAAGCACTGTAATTACTTTTATTATAAACTTTCCAGATATAACACTTAACTAAAACTTGCTAGAGTAAATGATTTATTTTTTCTGCTATACAATACTTGAAACTATGCAATTCAATAATAACCTTGTATACTGGGAAAGAGACAGAGCGGTACTCGAAAAAGGCTAACCTTGCGGAACCAAACCACCAGAGAACAGATTGGAATTCATTTCGGTTATGAGTTTCAATATAAGTTCGGGTTATTACTCAGAAATGAATATCATTCTATATATCTTAAATATTGGTGCCATGTTCTCATTAAACAGAACAACAGAATCTACTTCTTCTTTTTTTTTTTTTTTGTAACTATTGGTTCCACGTATAACATTTCATCTGCAATGGAAGGGTGCGTAGCAATAAAATGTTAAAATTTTCTCCTGTAGATTTTGTGTTTCTGAAATGACATTTAGTTATTCAAAAACAAGATCATAAACTTTTTTTTCTACGATTCTCCATGTTTTTTGGATGCGTTGAATTATAATTTTTAATTTTCAACATCGCCAAAAACAAAACAACGCTTCCAAAGAACGTTTAGAGAGAAGAAAGTTTTGAGGTCCCCAGAGTGCAAAAAAAACCTAGTATCCCTAAATATTATGTGTGGGTGTTTGTGTGAGCCTGTGTGTGAATAGCTTAGATCAAAAAACAGAAAGTCATACGGAAATTAAATTAAATATTTAAGACAGGTACAGACAATTGCATCAGGAATCACAAAAAAAGGTTCATGAAATTCCACTCTCAGTTACTTACAGTTAAAGGAGCAGTGACCTACAACCTGGGAAACCCAACCACAACCCGAAGACTGAAGCCTAGGCTGCTGCAGGAGATCCTGTTATAAATTCTATATTTATCAGTTCTGTTATTGTCACTCTAAAATTTTATTTTGTAATTTTTTTTATCTTTCATTTTTTCTTAAATTCACTTTTTTTATTTTTTTCATTAGAAGTCAATTGTTTATTTTTTTTAAATCTATAAATTTCATTGTTTTTGTTATTAACTTTATTTTTATCTTTTATTCAGAATTATTATTTTAATCTATTTTTTTTCCATTTATAACATTGTTAGGGGTGTCTTTTGTATGTGGCAATGCCCCTCCCCCACAATCAATTGTTAAAAAAAAAATCGTCCTATAAATTACCTTTAAATTAAAAAAAAAAAAATAAGCAGTTCTCATTGTTAGCAATGGATAAATACAAAATTTTATTTTATTTTAGCTAAGGGAGTAAAAAGAAAAAAATTACACAAATCCGATTTGAACGAGAAATCCCGAGGTAACCCTAGACCCCGATCTATGCTTCACTGGAACAAAATTTATTTGATTGTTCCCACCTTGAGAACCCCTAAAGTCAGAATTTTTATAGGAATGTGAAAATAAAAATTTCTTGTTCATAACCTTCACCATTTCTGGTTTTTAATTTTTTTTTTTATTACTGTCGAACAGATCGGTTACTTAGGACTACATCTGGACAAATGCCTGACATGGAATCCTCATACAAGACATATAAAGACAGGAAACTGCTCGTCGATTCCGACTATTACAATATTAACTAGACAAACGGTCTAAACTGCCAATCCATTACAAAAGACTGATCTACATGACTATAATAAGGACTATCTGGACATACGGAGTTGAACTTTGGGACTCCACTAAACCATCAAATTCCTCCCGAATCCAATCCTTACTGTCCAAAATCCTTCATAAAATCCTTAATGCTCCTTACTTTGTTACAAATCAAGTCATCCATCAGGATCTCAATGTTTCATATGTTGCCGATTTGGCCAGAACCAGATACCATTCATTCCATGATAAACTACCCAACCATCCAAATCCACTTGTTTCTAACCTGGCTTCTCCTTCATTACCTAATAATACTCCTAGGCGTCTGAAAAGAAGATGGCCTCGAGATCTTCTCCTCTACAAATGTTATTGGAGTTCTATCAGTGAGTAGCTTCTCACATGTTTGTATCATGCCAATATGTCACCTACATCAAATTTACTTATATATATTTTTCTACAGTTGTAAATAAATTTTCTATTTAAATCACAGGTAGCAATATCTTCAACAAGAGCCCGCCAATCTGCACAAAACGTTGTAGGGACGGCTAAAGAGTGTTATGTTGTTTCGGCCGGTCAATTTTATCGAATTCGAAATTTTGGAATATCGTAATACTAAGGAGTATTCCCCTAATATGAAATTAAAAGAAGCACCCAAATAGTTACATCCGTTCAAAAAATAATGTTTTTTTTTTCTTTGTTTTTTTGTCTATTTTTCTGTTTTTTAAATTTTATTTTAAGGCTTTGGAATAGTGATAAAAAAAAAACTTTATATTTCTTTCATTGTAAGTAATCGAAAAACTTCAAATCGGCCACCAGATCCTAATGAAATGGTGAATGGTAATAAGGAGTTCCGAGGATCATCCTAGAATGACTAGGTGCCTAAACTTTAAAAAAATGTTGGTTTGTAGTTTCGGTAAAAAGTCATGGACATAATTTTCTTTCTTTTTTTTTTTTTTTTTTTTTTTTTTATTTTTGGATTCTACGTGTCCTATAAGATTAAAGATCAAATTTTCAGAGAAACCGGAGGGAGTTGAATTTAATTTTTCTTGGTCAAGTAAAGTTTTATTATTGTGAAGAGACGTAAAAGAATGTTGAGCATATTAAATGCGATGAAGGCTTTGCTTAACTCTGCAACCCTTCTAAATTTGGTTACAGTGTTAAAAACTTTTGGGGGTTTCGACTTTTCTCTTTCTCCTCCACCGTTTTACGTTTTCTAGTCAGTGTAACGTACCACTAACTGTTAAGCACATACTGACAGAGTGCAAGGATTTGATAGAAACCGGATTACCATTTGGAAACTTTATTTAACGATAACAGCTCTCTCATTCGGGAAATATTACCTTAAGAAATAAAATATGTACGAATAAATATAACTAATTTGGTTTATTTACATCTTTATTACATTGATTAATGTCATTTACAGTTATAAAATATACTTTTTTTTTTTCAATTTTATTTTGTTTATATATATTTTTAAATATTAACTATAGCTATGATATCAACTAATATATTTGATAGATTCAATTTTTTTATTATCAATTTCGCCTTATCAATCATCAATCTTTGATTTCTAAACGACGAAAATTTCACCACTTATAAAAAACAGTAACAAAATAATTTTAGAGATTCAGATTACTACGACACCTTCTTGACAAACGCTCTATACTTCCTATTTACAATAAAAAACTATTATGCACTATAATTATCATACCTATTTGGACATATTGGGATTCCATCAAACCATTAAATTCCTCTTGTATCCAATCCTTACAATCCAAAATTCTTGATGCTCCTTATTAGGTAACAAATAAACTCATTCACAAAGAACTCATTCGTTGCAGATTTAGCCCGAAATAAATATATCTCCTTTCATTCTAAAATCCTTACCCACCCAAACCCATTAGTTCTTAATTTTCATCCTTAGCAATTCCTGATAAAAATCCGAGGCGTCTGAAAAGAAGATGGCCAAGGGATCTTCTAATTCAAAACAATGATTGAAGTATAACCATTGGATGGTTCCTTCCCAAGATTATCATGTGTTCTAAACATGTATTTATTGTATTTTTTTATACAGTTGTAAATTTCACTAATATTGTAAATATATTAATATGTAAATTTCCCAGATATACATATAGCATACCTCCTATATGTATGTACCAAATATTCAATAACATCATTACAGGAGGGTATGAAAAAAAAAAAAAAAAAAAGTTGTAAATTTCAATAAGTAAATAAAGAAAAAGGAGCCAAAGTTTTCTTTCGTTATATGATTACCATTTTAGGTTTATTTTTATTTTTTATTTTTCAAAGAATGTGTAAACGTGTATGAAGTTACTCACAATCGGCAACAAAGACAAAACAATGTAAAATGCAGATAATAAAATGAAATGATCAACCAAGAGCTATTTTAATATATATTTCGGACAACATATTACTTATTATATCATTCTTCTACTGTATATATGTTTTGATATTAAAAAAAATTAAATAACATACCTTCAATTTATGTGCTGTTGTGTGAATGTGTCCGAAGCCAAACTGTACCAGCTCTCATAAACAGGAAAAAGGGACTATGAAGATTGGAAGCTGAGCAAACGGAATCCCAGAAGTTTAAACTGCGATTGTTGGTTAGTACTGCGATGTTTATAAAGAACTAGACCCAGGAAGGTACTACCTGAAGCGACGCCGCACGAAGACTGGAGAGGACCGGAGGACTGGCTGGAGAGGGGCATGCAGATAACTGGGCTCCAGTCTATTTACCCTAGCACCGCTACCTGCGTCTCGGCTTCCGTCCTCGGCTATTTAGTCTTCATTCCTATCTCTAATATTTAGTATTAAAAGGAAGGCGCAAATTATTTGTTGAACATTGTTATTAACCTTTATCTTAGGATTGTGGGGTCACAGCCTGGTTGTCGTAGGGACGCCACAGATTACGCTGGATTTCATGGATGTATATTTTGGGAGTGTAAACACTGTGTAGGTTGATGAGGAATAGGACAGAAAATTAAAATATACCTATAAATAGACCAAAAAATAAACAAAAAGAAGTTCTAAGGTAAACAAACAATATTTAATAAAAGAAAAGTTATAAAAAGATGAAAATTATAAAGCATTAACGGAACAAAACATATGAACTATTCTTTAAAACATAAATTAAAATAATGAGGACTAAATTAAATAAATATTAGAAGAAGATAGTTGACCGTTTGAAGTAGATTGTAGGAAGATAGTCCGGGTGGCGATCAATAACGGTGTCAAAATAGTAAAAGAAAACTATTTATTGTTAACCAACGTCTCGCCCTACATTGTAGAGCTTCTTCGTGGCTGATAAGAATGAAGTTCTGCTACCAACTGACCGGTAGTATAAATTAAATAAATACAAATAAACATTAACTATTAAATTGGATACCAAACTCTACAAAATAAACCCTAACCTAACAAGATAAAGTTACTTGATGAAATAAGTTGATAAAATTTAATGACTATTATTATAAATATGGCACTAAAGGGATAATACAATGTGAATGTAGCAGAGGTGAAATACTTGATAAGCAAATCTGACTGTAGGTTGATTATCAGACTAATTAGCATGTTGGTGCACTACATGAAGACAGATGTAGATATGATAAAGATGAGATTATATTGGATTAAATATAGCTAAATAGATATAACTATAGATAAAATGTGGGTAGGAAAAGAAAACTAGGTAACATTATACATTGTGCAAATATAAATAATAGGTAAGGTTAACAGTCTATTATCTTCCCTCTCCACAATCCAAAGAGGTGCAAGTGCAGTAGGTAGCAATCACCTATACTTACAATAACTTGTTTTAAGTTTAACACTCATACAGAGGTTACATTACTTTTATCTGAAAGACAAACAGACATGATTTAAAGATAGTAAAAATTGAAATAAATGGTAATACAAAATACAAGGAAAGAGAGAGAGGTGAGTAAGGAATTTAATAATTATAAATTAAACAGATTAATGGAGAAACCTAGAGTGGCCTTAACAAGGCTCTACAAAGATATGGTATCACTAAGCTGACACATATAAAACTAGAATATTATTTTCAACCTAATGTACTGTTAACTTATAACCTATAACTATGACTAATGTGTAAGCCAGTGGATGGCTTGTAACAAGTTGGCTGCATGTCGTTTTTGTTTTTGGGACAAATCAAATGGCGTTTGGACAAGCTCTTATGCTGCATCCACATGTTTGTGCTCAGTTAGTGTTGTTTTGGAACTAACAATCGATAAATATTTGAGTAACTGATTGATTATTTTTTTAAAATAATTTTATTCTTTCATTACCATCTTTTTTGGCGATAATTACTTCTTTATGATATTTCCTTTCACTTTACTTCTTTCCATTTCGTTTCTTTTTTTAATAAAAATAGTTAGAATAAAAGACAATAATCAATACTCGAGTTCTGCCAGGTTTGGCTCTCGGAAACCCAAAAGAGTGTGCGAACGGACGTTTGTTTCGTTGTTAATCTAGCATTTATAGATCTTGGGTTCACAGCAGCAGACACACGAGTCAATCCAAATTAAAATATTATGATCAACACAAAAATATAAAAAAACGTGTTGTGGGTCTTGGTAACGAAAGAATCCTTAAAAAGTTAATAAGTACTGAACTGTTGTCGCAGTTTATATTATTGTTTACATTATTATCATCTAAAAATAGTATTCCTAAAATCGCTTCCTCATTAACCGAGGCAGGGAAACTTTGAATTCACAGTATAAAAAAAAAAAATGTTTTTCTCTGAAACATCAAAACTTTTTTACTGGCATTTTACGTTTCGGACAACTAGCATTTATGGGTATGAGTGTGTTCTAGATGATTCGTTGGTTTGATTTGACTAGCGGTTGTGCAAGGAGGTGGTTTGGTCAGAGTCACGCTCGATTTACTTAATTAAGGGTACCCATTAATGAGGTTGTGTAGACCCCAGAGGGCTCCGGAACCTATTTTTTATTTTATGAAAAATACATTATTTTAAACTTAATTATATTATATTTATTTTCAGAAAACTAATTGTCTCTTTTTTTTTTTTTTTTTACTTCGTATTAATCGTACTTATGCGTACGTAATACTCATATTAATGTTCATCTATAGTGTGGCAGATTGCATCATTTTATAATTTTGTTTTCATAGAAATTAAAAGACCTCTATTATCAAATTATTAACTTATCTCCCAGTCATCACATCAATGCAACAGATATTTCCATTTATACAATTTTAATGACATTTTTAGGATGTGGAGGTTCAACTCCTAGATGATTCCATTTTAATTTAAACTGTTAATCATTATGTTATAATTATTTAAACGCATTTCGCTCTGAACTGTGGAACCCGATATACCAGAACTAGAGATCACAGTAACCGAGACATGATCGGACATTGGCCATGGTCCCAGGCGACGGTTTTTTCACGGCCAATGTGTGCCATTTACCATCGCCGGGCCTGTGAACGTATTCAGTCGGGCAGTGTTCTGAATAATGGCTCGGGTCCTCGGACGTTCCTCTCATCATCTCGTCAAAGGGTAACAACCATGGTCCGCGACTGATGTACAATGTCTGAGGTGTCACTCTAATGATTTGCAAGCATAAAAAATAACGTAATAATATAATATAAAAACAAAGTATATCAATATAATATAAAATATAAAATTAAGTATGGATACATTAAAAAAATAAAAGCATAATAATATAATATAAAAATAAAGTAAGCTACTTTTAAAGGCGGTGTGACTGAGTAGTAAGGCCCTCAACTACTAACTCCAAGGACCCGGGTTCGACCTAGCTGCGACGGACTATCATTTATTAGCCGTGAGCTGTGGGTTCGGGAGGCGTCTGTGAGGTGCTTTCATGTGTTGCAGCGGTACAGATTTCTTTGAGTTACTTTTAAGTAGACGTGTAGATTATGTACCATGAATGGATCTTAGGGTCATAGGTTTCCATGGGAATTTGCTCAAAATACTCTAAAAATATTTCGATTACAACAGTGTTTCGCAGCATATACAGCTTTGAATGTGCTGAAGTTTGTATAAGATAAAGGGGAAAATGTTAATGAAAAAAATGACACATTCATTAGATCAAAAAAATTACATTTAAACGCATCATTTTTCAGCTTGGGAAAAAAAATCATATTTAATAAAAATGACCGAGTAATTCTTTTAAACTTTTTTTTTAATAAAATAAAACTTTTATTGAAGAAAAGTAAATAAAAATCAATATAAGATGTAAGGTAAGAAACAACTAAAATGAATAATAAGAAAAAATATAAACATATTGTAAATGCATAGGTGGATAAATGGATTAAATAACAGTAAAATTAGAAAATAAATAAAGTAAAGAATTAAAAATAATATAAATCATTTTGAATGTATTAATACTTATTTACAATATTTGTATTCTGGTTTGGGAAATACAGACCGCGCCCCCAACCAAATGTAGATGATAAGGCAGAACTCCGGATCTCAGTGCTCTCCTAGCCCCCTCACTGGAGTGTAGGACCACTAGAGCCACAAACGTCCAGGAAACGACTGGCCATTGCCAGATCTTCAATAGCGTGTTTACAATAAACTTTGGGCAACTGCTGTTTTAAATTCCGAGGAGGATTGTAAGGAAAGGGGTTGTGCCAAAGGATTAGGGTGACGATTAAGGTTTAGATGGAAATTTGAGAATTTGGATGGTTTGAAATCAAGAACAAATGGCATTTTGAGGTCATGATGAAGGGTCTTGTTTGTGACATAATATAGAGCGCTGACTATTTGGTATAAGAGCCCAAGAGGAGAAAAAAGTCAGTATTCATCCCAATTTTTGATTACTTTAATGAAATCTATGTATGATTGCAAATATAGGTCAGCCAAGTATATGTATGGGGAATAAAAAATGGCGGGAATTTCAAACCGTTAAAAAAATATAAATTTCTTATTCGGAGCTCTATATCTTTAAAACTACCAACAACACTAGAAAACCTAAGAGAACATCAATTAAAGTAGACTAAATTTGCTAAAATATGAACCGTAATAGAGCGATTTACGTTCTATAGTTCCCGAGATATAGCCTTTTAAAAAGCAACATTCCTTAAAATGCCCTGAAAAATCAGAAGATAATGAATTTATTTTGAGAAATATATATCTCAGAAGCCATTCGATGTACATCTGTCTATCAGCGCTCAAATTAAAGATAGTTAAATGTACTATAAAGTAGTTTATAACGTTTATCTTCGTAGGAATAGTATTTGCTAAAATAAATTAATTTGTAGTTGTTCGAATAAATTTCATATGAAAAATTTATACTTATCATTTATCATATGCGAATATGATAAAAACTACTTCCCCTACCAAGATATGTATTATAAACTACTTTATAGTAAGTTAAATTACCTTTTGAATACTGGCAAATATATGTACGTGTATGGTTCCAGATTTATATTTTTTCAAAAATAAAAAATGTTATCTAAACAACTAGAAATTAATTTTGTGAATTTATTTAGTCTAATATCATAAAACCTACTACTCCTAAGAAGATAGAGGTCATAAACCAATTTACACTTAACTAGCTTTAATTTGAGTGCTAATAGAAATCATGAATGAACATTGAATACATGAGTACATTGAATGGTTTTTGAGATATAGACTTCTTAAAATAAATTCACTAACTACTGAATTTTTGTTGTAGTTTTTTATGAAATGTTGCTTTTTAAAAAGCTATTTCTCGGGAACTAATGAACGTAAATAGCTCTATTAGTGTTCATGTTTTAGAAAATTTACTTTTTTTTATCGTTTTAAAACATCCGTAATTTTTTATCCCCGTATCTATACTTGACAGACTCATTAATTTAGACTAGTAATTATATATACTTGTCATTAAAGTAATCAAAATTGGGATGAAATAACTGGGTTTTTTTCTCCCCGGCTCTTGTACTAATTGTTCGAAGGACATTAAACAAGTATTGGATAGATACTAGACTATTATTATAGTTTAATAAATATTAATACTCTTTTGTTAGAAATATCAATTTATATATTCTTTCCTTGTGAAATTTTAATTTGCACTAATTCTTACGGTATAATCAGCTTTAATAATGTAGTAGCTATTTTCTATTCACTACTTACCATCTCGGAAAGGAACTATTTCTGTTACTACATCCAATATCTTCTATGAATGGATTCGATTATAGCTGCCAGTGTCGGGCAGATAGTCTGATCAGCTCTGCCTGCTGAGTAGGCTGCAATATCAGCCTTTTCGTTCCCACTGTCGCCACAATAGGTGGAACCTTCACAAATCATTTCTTTGCTATTTCCTAATTCAGCGGTAACCAAATGTTTTTTCTTTAGCACCCTTTGGGGACCTATCTTGGACTAAAATAATTTAGCAACACCCTAGAAGAGTTAAGAAAAATATAAATGTTGGCACAATTATCCTTAGAGTGGTTGAATATGTATAACTGCTTTTTAGTTTTAATATCTCTTCGTTCTTCATTGTGATATTCTGAGAAAATGGCATTCGCACTTGGAGCACCCACTTTAGGAACCACTGTTTTAAGTCTTCATTTTTTATTTTAATTTTTTTGAGTTATACATATTCTGGCACAAATTGATTAATTAAATATTGAACACGTTTTTCTCATAATGTGTGGATATATAACATTTTATTTTAACAATAGATCAATATGTAACAATCAATGGATAACAATCCATTCTATAATATATTAATCCAAAAAAAAAGTAAAAAGCCATTACATAAAGTTTACGCTCTATATTGAATCTGAAAGCAACCTGTTTGTATCATTTGCCGTAATTTTTTATAATTAACGAGAAGAATGCTAAAAGTGCGAGTACTCTACAACTATAAATTATGTTTATCTGTGTCATTAATGTCTGTATATAACTCTTTATGACATATAAATAATTATATGTATATTAATTATTGTATCAATGCACACTTTGCGCCCTTGATCCTTCACTTACAGCGTACAATTGAAATAAAACTTTAAAATACCGATGGTAGAAAAAGGATTCCAACCTCAACTATTATTCCATGTACCTATTTTTCTTTTTCCTTTTCTTATGGATGGTACGAAGAAAAAATTATTAATTATTAATGTAATGATTACAGGAACGATTTGGGGCCAATGGGGCCAAAGATCTACAAGCTTTGTAGAACCAATCGAAAAATATAAAATAAATAAATAACCCCTTTCATTTTTCTATTTACGTTATAGTTATCAATTATATTTATCTAACAACCACTCGAATTAATTTTTAATTTACTTTAGTTTTTGGCATTTGGTAAGTTAAAATTCATCAATTTTTGTTTTGCTAATTACATCAAATGAAGAACCAATTTTCATTATTAATAGTTTAAAATTTTGAAGAAACATTGAGATATTGCATGAATTTACTAAGGGTACCAAGTTAAATAATTAAGGTGAATTTTCATTAGATTATTTTTAGTGAAATTCTAAGTTAAATTTATTCATTTTATATTTTATAAGGCAAATTCGAATAATTATATTTAAGGTCAGTTGGAGTAAGTATATATTCCAAGCAATAGATAAATATACATTCTTAAATTTGTTTTGATAAGAGAGTTGCTATCTATAGTAATTTGAAACAAAAATGAATAGTGCTTGAAATATCATAGACGATAGTACTCCCTACAAAATACATTTTAAAAACTAACCATTTATGGACATGGCCGACATAAGCTTATAAGCTTATGGTATAAACTTACTTATAGTATACCACGGCCCCGGGTTACTTTGCTTGTATTATAATAACGTCATAAATCGCTCGCGTTCTTGATACATTTTATGGTCTGTGTGTTCTTGTTTAGTAGCATAATCCTTCACATCATCACAAAATCTCTACTGATAGGATAATCTAATCCACTCTTTGATATCTCATATCTCCCATTTTCAATGAACCGTCACATATATTTAGTTTACTAATTACTAGGAATTTAGTTTATATTTATTGTCTCATCCAACTTTACCGCCAACTGTACGAACACATTGGATGAATTAAATAAATAATAAGAAAACAAAGATATGAATAAATAAAGATGTAGAAACTTAGAGCTTGATTAAAAATTATTAGTTTGTGTAAGCAACATTCTTTCTCATACCGGTCAACAGGAATTAAGTTTGACATCTCTTCTAAAGGATAATGATTAAAATAGAAATGTATATGTTTTATGATAATTTTAACTGTAATATTTTTGTACAATATAGAATTTAAATTAAATTGTATTGTCTGAATTCGAAATAATTATTAAGTATTCTTTATATTAAAAAATGTGTAGCAATCCAGGCTTCATCTTTCTCTTTGAGACTTTCTACAGTGCCTTAGAGTTTTCTACGCCTACATTTTTAGTTAAACAACGCTTAGAACATCTTAACCAGGAGTTGCTCTTACTTTTCATATCTTAGGTAGTTTTGAAAGTAGACATGCGCGTAGTTGTCATGTAATGCATATGGAACACTCAACGTTTCGCTAAAAGAGAAATAAATTTCCTTCTGAAAAATAAAAATGAATTTTAATACATTGATGATGCCCTCATGTCCCTTAAGTACCATTGATATTGAAAGTTCATTCATTAGATTGAAGTAGGACACAGTGCTATAGCGTACATACTATTATATGTATTTAACGTCAGGGATAAAAGCACTATTAAGTCATAATAAACCAAAATATGGTTGTTTTGACGCGACTGCCTCGTAACTACAACGATGCCTCTTCTAAATCCGGCCAGAAGGGTCGACTTTTATATCTGAAGCGGTCCCACGAAATGAAAACATGACCCTCCTCACATCTTGTTTATAATAGGGAGGTTACCTTTACCTTTAGATAAATGATTAGGCTGGTCATAAAAAAAATTGAATTCATGACGAACACTCCTTTTCCTGCTCTTCTCAAATATATTCGAGTAAATTTTTGTAAACATAAAACTCATTTCAGTTTCTCGTGTAGGTGGGATTCCTTATATATTATTTCTCAGATTAGTTATTTGTCGATACACCTCATTTCTCCTTAAGTATTCTTTATTTGGATAATATATCATCAAAATCAAAGCCCAATCACTCATTTTGAGTATTACCGTTGATCATGAAAAGTAAATATTTTTACTATCCGCCTTTTATTTCAAAATGGCTGCCGATTATTGGTTTCATCAGCCCATATCTTGGGATGGAAATTGTACACTGATACGTTAAATAGTTTTCGAGATATAGCTTTTTAAAAAGGAACATTTTATAAAATGTTGTACGGAACGTACTGAAAGATCAGTAGTTAGTGAATTTCTTTTGAAAAATTTATATCTCAAAAACCATTTGACGTACAGATGTCTTTTAGGACCCAAATTAAAGCTAGTTTAATGAGCTATAAATTAGGTTATTATGTTTATCTTCGTAGGAGTAATAGTTTACATGAAATTTGCTAAAATAAATTGATTTATAGTCGTTCGGACAAATTTTCATTTGCGAAATTTATATTCATATGTGAATATCATAAAAACTACTACACCTACAAAGATAAACATTATTAACTATTTTGTAGTAAATTTAACTAGCTTTAATTTGAGCGCTGGCAGACATCTGTACGTCCAATGTTTTCTGAAATGAAGTTTTTCATAAATCGAACTTATTGTCCGAATAAATATAAACCAATTTCAGCAAATATCATGAAAACTACTATTCCTACTAAGGTAAAGACCATAAACCTCTTTATAGTCCATTCAACTAGCTTTAATTTGAGTGCTAAAACACATCTGTACGTCACATAGTTCCTGATATAGATTTCTCAAAATAAATTAACTAACCACTCATCTTTCAGTAGATTTTAAAGAAATTTTGCTTTTTGAAAAACTATATATCAAGAACTATTGGACGTAAATAGCTCTTTTAGGGCTAATATTTCAGCAAATTTACTCTTCTTTAAATAATGTCCTTATCTTTGGTAAGGATTGTATCTTGGATCCCAAACTTTGCGAAACTGTGGATCCCTATACAGTATCCAGATTTGCAAAGGCAATTGGCCTGTTTTGAGCAGAGGAGGGACGGCGTACAATAGGCCCTCTGAGGCCGCGGTGCTTCTTGGCCGGCTTGAAAAAAAAAAAAAAAATGTCCTCTTAGATTTACTAGTGTTGTAGGTAGTTTTTAAGATATACAGCTCCGAATGAAAAATTAATGTTTTCTTAAGGTTTTCAAACAGCCGCCATTTTTTATTCGCTCTACCTATACTTGGCAGACTCATCAATTTTGACTAGTAATTATACATAGTTTTCATTAAAGTAATCAAAAATTGGGGTGAGATAACTACCCTTTTTTCTTCCCGGCTCTTGTACAATGATATACATGTACCAAATTTATTTCTTGTTCAGAAAATAAATCGTCGAGAAAAAAAACAGAAAAGTATTTATGAAAAAAATAAAACATTTTATATTTGTCAAATTTGTAGTAGGCAGTCATTTGAAAGGTAATTAAATTTCTATTAAAATATTTCTCATGGCAATGAAACATGCTGTACAGAATAATGACACATTATTTCAACGAAACTGATATTAATAATTTAAAAAAATACCTTTCATTAATAAATAATAGGATTTACTTATTTTAACATTATTTTACTATTTGACGAGCTATAAATCATGAGAATGGTTCGTATGAAATAAGTAGTATTTAAATACAAGAAAACTAAGAATTGTATAATTTAATGTTTGTTAGTCGAAAGGTTGGCGATACGCAGCATTCTTAATTAGAAGTAATTTAGGTTACTTTAGAGGAGTTAATAACTCAGAGGCTGCTTTGTTAACTGGCAGTATGTACTGATATATTCATGAAGATAATTATATTTATAAGATAATTATGCATTTTTTATGTTAGTATTTTTTAATATAATTATGATCATTATTCTTACTGCGTTTAAATATAATTTAAAAAAAAAGACATTTGAATTTTCTGATTATCTTGTTACTGAATCTTGGACTAAGATTTGAAACGTTTATGGCATCATTTAATACATGCTACTTTATAATATACTAGCTGACTCAGTAATACTTCGCAATTGCTAAATTTAGGGTTGTTGATGGATAAATTGAATGTTTGATATAAATTAATATATTTGGTTATTCACACATTCGATCATTGCTTTAAATAATTGTTAATTATATCTATTTAGTTTATAGCGGTACAGAACATTATGTGATAAAAATATATGGTAAAAAAATATAATTAACTTCAACATGAACCAATCAATCGACTTGGGAGTGGTTTAGGGTTATATTAGCTGCAGCAAATGGTACAAACCGAATCTGAAAATAAATTTTGTTGGCCCGAAATTGCTTTGCATTGCTATACTAATAATCAAAGTTTGTTTTTGTTTAAATATTTATTTATTGCTATTTACAACTGTACATTATAATACATTTAGTAAATCTGATCTAAGTTAAATTGGAGTGTTACAGGCGTGTAGAGAAACGACCCATTGGTAGCACTCTACATATTCAAAGGTAAAGCTAAATTATAGTATTCCTCGCTTAGAGTCTACTTGAATAAAAACTTTTATTAAAAAAATATATTTAGTTTTTTTTTCATGTAATAATAATAACTAAAACATCATTCCATTGGTAATATATATTTTTAGTGATATTAATTTTTTTCTGACCATAGTTCACAACG
>NW_027106188.1:16783-38474 GCF_000696795.3 Halyomorpha halys | reverse complement strand
TCTTATGAAAAACCAAAAAAATATAATTAACTTCAACATGGTCCAATCAATATTTAACAACTTAGGAGTGTTACATAAACTGCACAAAAGGGCAGAAACCGGACTTAATTAAACAAATTATAACAGGAGATGTAAAACAAAAAGTTTAAAAAGATTTATCTTATTATTACCAATATTTCTTCAGAAAGAGACCAATCGAACGCCATAAAATATCCATTAAGAAAATAAAAATTTTCTGGGTTTTGCCCCAAAAATGCTTAATTATGTTGGTAATTTTTTTTTTTTACCCGAGAATTCGGAATTACCTATAACATTCCCGGTAAGGTCCTGAAAAATTAGCAAAAATCCCCATCAGAACCGGATGAACGATATGTGCGCATAAAGTACAAATTAACAAATATTGATTTTTATATAAATTATAAATATTATCTCCGTAATTTCTTTTATATAGGGTACCAGCTTCTGATGCTTGTGTTCCAAATTTATTTGGTGTGCTGGAAATAAATCGTTGAGAAAAAACCAAAAAGAAGTTAAGAAAAACATGAAATTTTATTTAACAAAAACTGAACAAATGTAATTTTTTTGCCAGTATTTGGTAGATAGACATTTGAAAGGTAATTTAATTTCTTTTCTCGTAGCAAGGAACCATGTATAGAATAATGACAACTTATTACAAAGATATTGATATTACTCATTTTTAAAATAAGATACTTTTGAGTAATAATTACTTGCATTGACTATTTTCAGAATATATTACCATTTGAGGGCCTATATGCCATGGGAATGGTTCATACGGGGTAACTAGTATTTGAATAAAAGAAAACAAAGAATTGTATATTATAATCAATGTAGTTATTAGCCATTTGATGTTTGTTGGTCGAAAGGTTCGCAATAGCAGCATTGTTAATTAAAAGCAATTGAGGAAACTTAAGAGTAGTTAGTAACCCAGGAGCTGCTTCGTTAATTGGCAATATTTATACTAATATATTCTTGACGATGTTTAATTGTGCATTTTTAATTTTAATATATATTTTTTAGATAATTATGACTCTTACTCTAATTGCATTTGAAAATAATTTAAAAAAAAAATAAGGTAGTTTGAGTTTTATGAGAAAGTTACTAAATCTTTGAGTAAAGTTTGGCGTTTTCATAGCATCATTTAATATGTACAATATGTACGATATTATTGTAGATATTAAATGTATTATTGTAATATTAATATTTAATATTAACATGGTAGAGAGTCTGTTAGTAGGTTTGTTAAAAGGAGAATGCCGTCAGGCAACAGACCAGCTAAGCTCGTCATTATTTTGTTTGTTGTGCTAGGTTACCTGCTCGTAGTTTGTGTTTTAATTGTGTTAGTATTGTTTTGGATGTTTTTAAAACTAATAAAGCAATATATGACAATAATGATAATGTAATGACAGTTGTCAATTAGCTCATCTTGATTCTCTTCCTCACAAGGCAGAAGATCAACAAGGCACTCAGTTACCAAACTTTCACACAACTTTGACTTTTCACTGAATTCAGGCATGTTGTAATACATTACTTAAATCAAAAAACTTAGAAGTAAATAATCACAAGAAGTTTAGTAAAGAAAGGTTATAAAACAAGTTGCTCAGAAAATCCGCTAGGAGCTCTTATACATTTAACCTTTAACATGACTTAAATAGAGCTCCTCACAATCCTATATTATAACATTTAACATGGTAACATTCTGAATTTAACACATCATGAATACCCTTAATATCATAATAGGGGTATTCATGGTCTTTAGTTTAACATGTTAAATGGAAAAACTTATGTTAAATGGAGAAATATTTCCTTGATGGAGAATGACGCCACGCAACATACCAACTGAGCTGGTCATAATTTTGTTTGTCGAGGAAGGTTACTTACTCGTGGTTTGTGTTTTGATTGTGTTTATATTGGTATGGATGTGTTTATAACTAATGAAGCAATGGATGACAATGAGCTCATCTTGTTTCTTTTTCACCCAAGTTAGAAGATCAACAAGACACTCAGTGGCCAAACTTTCTCACTACTTCCACTTTATGCAGGTTGTAATAAATTACATAAATCAAAACTTAGAAGTAAACAATCACAAAAAGTTTAGGAAGGAAAGGTTATAAAACAAATTGCTCCAAAAATCCGCAAGGAGCTCTTGTGCATTTGCCATTTAACATGACTTTAAATAGGACTGCTCACAATCCTATAACATTTAACATGGTAAAACATTTTAAATTTAACACAACATCATGAAAACCCCCAATATATAATAACATGAATAAGGATTGGTAGATTAGAAATTAGAATAAATTAACATTTTTATCGAGGTTATAGTAATGAATCATCGATCTAATTAACATTGACTTTAATAATAATATACCCTTCTGCACAGGACAGGTTTACAATATGGATCGAGAAGACATTTCAAACTATGTTAGTAGGAGATATTGGGATAGTGGTAGGAGACTTGTGACCCAGCATACCGTCACGTAGACAGTGCAGGCTGATTCAATTGCCCTAGTTGAGGGCACCTCGGCAGCCAGCTAACGGAGTTTCGGTCCTCTCTACTCTGCTTCTATAGCTATGACCTTTCCATTTCTCGAATAAATAACATAGAACAATACAATTTTATATTACATAGTTTTTAATGCGTTATTTATATTATAATTTGTGAATACAATCATTTGATTTTGCGTCACGTTATAAGAGGAAAACATGTTTATCGTATCAAGAAAGTTGATAAGCTCGAGACAATTATATCTATAGAAACTATCTACTTATTTTGACTCTCTTGTCACTTGGAGAATTCATATTACATTAAAGTATTACCATGTATCTAATTCCATAGGATCATTAGTAGTATATATCATTGTTGTTTCAATGATAAAGTATAATATACATTCATGTTAATAACCATAATAAACACTAAGGATGAATAAAAAACTATAATAAATAAAAAATTATTTATCGTGTCATCCTTTTCATTTTAAATTTATTGTAATTAATAACTTTTTTAAAAAAGCTCTAAAATAACAGACGAAATCAGATTGACTGTTATTTAATGTTTTATGATAAATTTAATAAAAAAAAGTGTGGGAATTAAATATTCAAAAACCTATTATTAATGAATGTGATAATTTTTTTAAAATAATTTATTTATTGTTTACAGATTACAACTGTATACATATATATACAACAAGTATGTTTGCTGCAAATAATATAATGACAGAATACAAACCCATTGATAGAACTCCAAAAAAATTTCTAGAGGAGAAGATATCGAGGCCATCTTCTTTTCAGGCCCTTAGGAGGATTATTAGGTAATGAAGGAGAAGCCAGGTTAGAAACGAGTAGGTCTGGGTGGTTGGGAAGTTTATCATGGAAGGATTGGTATGTGGTTCTGGCCAAATCGGCAAGATATGGGACATTGAGGTCCTGATGTATGATTTGATTTGTGACAAAGTAAGGAGCATTAAGGATTTTACAAAGGATTTTTGACTGTAAGGATTGGATTCGGGAGGAATTCGATGGTTTAGTGGAGCCCCATAGCTCAACTCCGTATAGCCAGATAGGCCTTACCAGTCATATAGATCAGTCTTTTGTAATGGATTGGAATTTTAGACCGCTTGTCTAGTAAACGTTGTAATAGTCGGAATCGACGAGCAGTTTCCTGTCTTTTTAGTCTTGTATGAGGATTCCATGTCAGGCGCTTGTCCAGATGTAGTCCTATGTAACGGATCTGTTCAACAGGAATAAGTGGGGTATAATTAAAAAATACTGTGGGGCAAGACGAAGGGTGAATGTGATTTGGTGGGATTTATTTTAATCCTCCAATTTTGGCACCATTTTTCAAGGGTGGTGATGTGGGATTGGAGGGTTTGGGATACAATGGAAGGATCATTATTCACTGAAAATAGGCATGTGTGATGACACTATTCTTAGTGTGCCGTGTTAATATGCCTATTGGCATACTATTGTTAATATGCCGATGGGTATACGTGGTAAGAATAGTGTCAGGATGGGTTGGGATGTCAGCTGTAAAAACTGTATAAAGGATAGCACCAAGGATACTACCCTGAGGTGCACCAGCAGACTGTGGAAATAGGGATTAATAAGCGCTGTTGTTATTTACTTGAAATAACCTGTCAGAGGAATAAGAAAGGATAATGAGAAAATATGTAGTGGGTAGGAATTTACGGATCTTGTATACCAGTCATAGATGCCAGACTCGATGAAAAGCCAAGAATCAAGAAAGACTCCCGAGCAGTACATTCCGCGCTCGGATGAAGACGAGACAATATCAACCACACGATGGCATTGCTGGATAGTGGAGTGGGATGTTCAGAATCCAAACTGGTGGTCTGTGATTATGTGGTAGGATTCTAGGATGGAGTACAGGCGTTTTAAGATGAGTTTCTCAAGGATTTTGCCCATGATAGGTAACAGAGAGATAGGACGGTAGGAGGTTAGTTTCAGGATGCTTTCGAGGTTTGGAAACATTTTGATTATTTCCATGGGTCAGGAAAATATGTGAATCTGAGGACAGGATTGTAGATATTGGTGAAGAATATAACAGAAAAATATTATAGTTGTAATTATTTGAAGGCTTATCAGAAGGGATAAAAAGATCATTAAAAGATTATGATGTAGTAGAAATGTCACTGTTTTTGTAAGCAATGTCATAAAAAATTATTATTGTGATATAAAAGACCCAATAGATAGTAAATATTATTCTGAATTGGTAAATAGAATTCCATGCCTTAATTTTTCAGCAACGTATATAAGTGAAACTAAGAAATATATTAAGGACAGAATATACCAACATATTATTGACATAAAGAATATGGAATAATTTGAGAAGAAATATTTTTGAAGCAATTTATATTTCGTAAAATATTAATTATACAGTAAATTTTAATAATAATTTAAAAAATAATAATAAAGTAAAACTGTTGGATTTGAGATGACGGGTTAAATTTATTGATTTATACAAATAAATTTGTTCACATTATGGCTCACAAATTGTTATTGTTGACAGGGGAAGCAGAAAACCCATCATCATTATTAATAAAAAAAAACATGAATAATGGATATTTATTTATTTCTGTTTTTTCTTAGGTTTAATTTGACTCTTCACGTGTTAAACAATGCCTTATCTTAGCTTTGTTTTTCGATTCAAATCTAAAAATTCAATTAGGAAAAAAAGATAAATAAACTTGGCGTACATTATGTGTATAATCAGGAAAATTTACTTTAGACATTCAATTTTGTGCTAGTAGAATCGAAATAGTATAATTTATGCTAAAAAGTATAAAATGTGCAATTTTTTGTAACATAAAACTCTGCAATTCAGTCCAAAAAGAGTAAAACTTACAAATATATGGAATATGAACCCATGCAAAACGATTTATTAGCGCGTTTCATAACACAGATGTCTATAAGCACTAAATCTAAAGATATTTTAATGGTCTATAAAGTAGTTTAAAAACATTTATCTTCGTAGGAGTAGTATTTTTCATGATATTTGCTCAAATAAATTGATTTATAGTTGTTCGGAGTAATTTTCGTGAGCAAAATTAACATTTATACGGGAATATCATAAAAACTACTACCTCTACTTGTAATAAGCTACTTCATAGTAATTTAATTGCCTTCATTTTGAGTGCTGGTTTACATATGTATGTCTCGTGGTTCCAGAGATGTATTTTTTCAAAAATTAAACATTTTATCCGAACAACTAGAAATTAACATTTTGTGAATTTATTTTGTCAAATATCATAAAAACTAGCTTTAATTTGAGTGCTAGCAGACATTTGTCTGACATCAAACAACTATAAATCAATTTATATCAGCAAATATCATGAAAACTACTACTCCTACGAAGGAAAAGTCAGGAACTAATTAGTAGTACATTAAACTAGCTTTAATTTGAGTGTTAATAGACATTTGTACGTCGAGTGGTTTTTGAGATATAGATTTATCAAAATAAATTCACTCACTATTGATCTTTGTGTACATTTTTTCATGGAATGTTGCTTTTTAGAAAGCTATATCTTAAATACTATCGAACATAAATATTAGGGGTCATATTTTAACAAATTTACTATAGTTTAAATGATGTTCTCTAAGGTTTTCTAGTGTTGTTTGTAGTTTTAAAGATTCGAATGAAAAATTATTTTTATTTTAAGTTTTGAAACAGCCGTCATTTTTTATTCTACTTACCTATATTTGGTAGACTTATCTATTTCGACTGGTAATTATGCATAATTTTCATTAAAATAATAAAAAATTGGGGTAAACTTATATCTGCCTTTATTTTTCTCATGGGCTCTTATACTATAATAATCAGCTGTCTAATAGCTTACTTGGGAATCATTGCCAAACTGGGACACTTCGAGAAATATGGAATCAGTCTTAATATCGGTTCATAAAAATATTCGTTGGACCCACAGATATATTATTCGACAAGTCTCTCCGGCTCGTGGCAGAAAGGTATTGAATTGTGAACAGGTTGTCGCACGTACAAATACCCAAACTGAATAATATTATCCCAAATTATCTATATAAAATCTTGGCAGTACCCACAAAATATGATTCTAAATTGTTTTTGTATATGTAACCCAAATCCTCAAACTTAGGTCTGGATATCTGTCTTCTGAATGCGATATAGCTTTGACATAGCGACATAGAGGGGTGACATAATCTTACTCTCCTTTAAAGCCAAAAAATCCACGCCCAAGAGAGGAAGATTTACGTTGACGTTAATAGGAATGTCAGCCACTGTTATCTAAACTGAAACAGCAGGCGGACAGTGATTGGTTCGTACTTTTCCCCTACTCCACTACCACGCCCCTTTAAGCCATATAAGGCCCGCCTTCTGGATTCACTTCTTCTTCCAAGGTTTGACTATGTTAAGTATGCAATAATATTGTTTTTTTAATAGTGAGAAATGTAAATAACACACTCCGCTAAGTTATATAGTGTATTATTAATTTATATAAATGATTTTCAATTGTTATTTTTGTCGATTATCAATATTTGTATATATATAATGTCATTTACTTTACTGGCCTATTATTTTTAAAATAGGCCATATAGCCTTCAAAAAATATGTTATTATTGGTGACTCCTTGTAATTATAATTGAGTCTTTTTTTATTACACTATTCTGCTTTATTGTTTTTATTATTGGATTAACATTTTTATTATTGATCAGATCTGCTGATTAGAGATAAACAGAAAATACAACCTTTCAGGAGAAGGTTGTATGAATGATAAAGGATTTCCTTATGGTGGTGGTTCTAAAAGAGCGTATCAAAATATTTTATTATATTGTGTATTATAAAGGATTTTGTAGCATTTAGTTCTGCCGATATTTGTTCCTTAAATTGTATATATTGATTTTATAGTGTTTTCTTTAATATATTTATTTTTTAAAATAAAAAAAGAGTTTATCTACATTTAAAAATAAATCTCGAAAACTGAATTAGACAAGTTTTTAATTTACCACAATTTTGTAAAATAGAGCTATGTACATCTTTATTGCTCCAGACACCTCAATTCCACCAGAACTTAAAAACAATTTTTTTTTGTAATTCAGGAAAGAAAAAAAAAATAATCCAGAAGTATATGAACATAAGCGAAGTTTTAATTTAACAGTTCAAAGGTTGTTTTTTTTGTTTTATTTTTGTCTTTTCCTGTAAAATATTTCTGCTTCATTACTTCTTTAATATTTAAAGATCCGAAAAACGTTTTGGGCAGTTTGGCCATTAATCGGTCACTGTTCTACTTCAATTATATGATTTACTTATATCAACCCTGATTAAAATAACCTTTGATATTTTAATCTTCAATATCTGTTTAATATTTTTTTTGTTATATAATGTAATTTCCCTATTTGTCATAACTGTCTAAAACTTAAAATTAACATATACTTTTGAAGATGTCTTGAAGAGGATGGA
This sequence comes from Halyomorpha halys, assembly GCF_000696795.3. Classification (NCBI taxonomy): domain Eukaryota; kingdom Metazoa; phylum Arthropoda; class Insecta; order Hemiptera; family Pentatomidae; genus Halyomorpha; species Halyomorpha halys. Next base: position 30,505 of record NW_027106188.1, on the reverse strand, counting down.
CATAATAAAACATAGGTATTAATTTTAGGTTTTAGGCAGTTATGACAAATTATAAATGAAAACAAGAAGGGTTTTCTTTATATTTAAGGTTTGAATGTGAACAATTATTTTAATCTGAATTGGCTTATGTCAATCATATAATTTAATTAAACAATGAAGAACGGGCAAACTGTCCGAAACGTTGTTAATTAAAGAAGTAATAAAACGGAAATATTTCAGAAAAAGAAAAAAAATATTAGTAAAAAAATTAATTTTTGTTTAATTAATAATTTTTTTTTTCTAATTTTCATTAAAATATTTCTTTTATTTAAAAACTTAATGTTTTTGTAATAGTTAGATAGAATTCAAGGTTGAGTAAATAATTGACTCACCTGTTTTTCGTGTCATGACATTGCATTTTTTTTCTTGCACACTCGCGACAACCTGTCAACGTTGTCATTCTGGTACTTTGGTGTTAGCAACGCTCTTCAGATAGCGCTGACAGGTTTCGCTGTTAGACAGTTCTATTCTCTTCCAAAACCATTTCAGTGTTGACTCTTTTTCACTTACCTTTTTGATGATCTCTGATCGTAATTGTATTTATTTATGGTTGAAAGAAAAATCTTTATTGGCAAATATTACGGGGAAAAGGTAAAATTGAAATAAAAAGGGCTGAAATACAGTAGAGATGTATTTGTTGACTGCCTACATGTTATTGTCATTCACAACTCTGGCCCCAGGATTAGGGGCCCCTAAGGAGAAAACAAAACACATTCGCGCTCCCAATCTCACTTTATCTACAGGAGTCGACGGCGCGGGAGCATTAACAGAAACAACCTTTAAAGAGGATTACACAACTAATAATAAAATAAATAAATAAACAGTAACCATAAAACAAATAACATTTAAAAGGGAGCTTAAACATGTAAAAATATTTATTCAAAATACCAAACAGCTCATTCCTAAATTATTCTATGCAACTTATTCCAGATGGAACATTATTCAAGTAAGGCATATTTTTTTAATTTTTCCTTTTTCAATTTGATTGACGCAATATAAAACCTCCATTTAAAAAAATAATATGTGCTTTAATGGTGAGGTCTTGAGATGAACAAGCATAAATGTCAGAATTTATAATGAAAAATAATCAAACAATGAGAGGTTTGGCCATTGAATAATTGTATTCTAAAGCAAATATCACAGAAAAAAATTATAATTATAATTAAGGTACATTAAAAATAAGTTAAGCAATTGTAACACTACAATTGCTGACAATTTGAAGTGTGAGTGAACACAGAGCTTTACTATAATATTTTTTGTTAGTTAAATATACAATAAATAGGTCATTTGAAGATAACAACTTCAGGTTAAATCGGATAATAACAAGACTAAGAAAAAAATTGAAGTTAAACTTTGCTGAAAAAATTATAATTTATGAAAGTGAGTTAATTATTTATATATTTTTAAATAATAATTACTAAACGAAGTAAAAATATTATAATACTCAAAGATGCTGAACTTGTTACAGATGCTTAACGTTTTATAGACGTCTGTCAACTACAAATCCTAGTAAGGTTTCCTCACTATTTAAATTGGAGGGGTATTAAATATAAACAGTTTTAACGAATCTAATTTAAAATAAAAAATATGTTTGGGTGAAAGAGTGATTAATTTTTTTTTCTACGCCGTTTTCCCCCTCTTTCAAATTCCTCTCGTATCCAATCCTTCGTAAAATTTTCAATGCCCCTTAATTTGTCACAAATGAAAATCATCCATAAGACCTTAATGTTCCTTATGTAACTGATCTATCTCGAACCAGATATCAATCCTTCCATTATACACTCCCTAACCACTCAAATCCATTAGTTTCTAACCTTGCTTCCTCTTTCATTGCTAACAAGCCTGTGAGGCGTCTGAAAAGAAGATGGCCCCGAGATCTTCTATAGAAATGTTTTTAGCAATGGGTAGTTTTCTTCATGCCTGTATCATACCATTATGATCTTACTTCAAATTTACTTGTTGTATTTTATGTCAGCTGTAAATATCAATAAATAAATTTAAAAAATCAGTGACAATAAAAACGTCCTTTATCTTTGGTAGTGAATAATAAGAATACTTAATATAATGTCATTGAAACTTGTATAATTTGTGAAAAAAAGAACTGAATTGGTGAGTTGAGAAACCTCATAAATCACTTGTGGATATTTGAAATTTAGTGGGTTTCCATCCTGTTGATATAGACTCGTTCACTGTTCACTGCATTTTCATATTAAAGTTTTTATTATTAGTCGTTTTTTGGGTTACTATTCGCAATTCACCCCCAATATTCTTTTTGTCTTCTAAAGATTTATTCTCTGTGGCTTATGAGATTTCTCAAACCATATATTCAATAATAAATTGAAACTAGCATCTATAAAATTAATGATATTTGTAACATCTTGTTCATTACCAATTTTATAATACTAACTAAATTTAATGTATATTTTGTATAATTTTCGATATAATCTAATAAAAACAACATATATTTTAAAAATACTCCAGCGCCATCATTGATATGTTTTTATTGACAATATCCTTGATTGTTTATGTTTTTTTTTGTTTATTTTTTTTTTAATTTAGCCTTTCACTCATTTCATATCTATACAGAAAAAAACAAAAAATACTGATAGGTTTCGACATATAGATATTTATATAAATAGATACATATTCATACGACTACCAAGTATGTGTACAATACATCGTGGAAGACATGATAGGAAGACTTAAGTATAACACAGTAGATCTGATACTATCTAAATAAGTGGATAATATAAAGATAAGCTAATATTACATATTATTTTATATTAAAAAAAATAATACATAAATAAAAAAATCAGTGTTTCTGACACATATTAATATTGATGAAAAATATAGCTGTAACATAAGTTTGAAATTAATTGGTATTATTTTAGAGTTCATATTTTTTTTTTAAAAGACTTATTGTACAAGAGCTATTTCATCTACTTTATATTTATGTATTTATATTTACAATATTTAAATATACAAGGCCTTGAACGTTTGGAAGACCTTCGATTTTAGATTTTTTTTTTATACTTAAATGTTACAACTTATTTTTCCTTATAGTTAGAATCATTAAAACTTATACTGACTTATATTTTACCCATTAAAAGACTATGGAAGACTTAGTGACTGTTGTTTCCAACATGGAAGACTCGACTTACAAATTAACTTACACTAAATACATTTATCAAATAATAAATATCACATATACACCTGTAGGATGTTATTGTACAACATACCTCACAGGACTAACAAAATTTATTGCACTATATACACATTGTATTTCTTAATAATAGATTATATACTGACCAAATATATAACATTATGGAACAACATCTAACAATACATTGAATCTAAAACTACTTTATTTATACATCTTTTTACATCTTATTTTAGAATTGTATTTTTCAGTCTGCATTTACCGATAGACTTTTGTGAATTCATGTTTTCCACGTTATTGTGTATTATTTTCAGTTTGTGTGAATCAGGTTAAATTTTTTCTTTTTTAATCGTTGTAGTGCGCCAGTTCTGATTACTTTTTTATTGCTATATTAAAATCGTAATTATATTGACTTACGTAGTTTTCTTGTAGAACGTAAACAAATGTTCTGTGCCTGGAAAGGACGCAGGGCGAGTCCATTTGAGGGTGTATTCTGGCCGCCATCTTAGCCGCCATATTGAAGGCGGGACCAACCCTTATTGATCCCTTTTATATATCCTAGATACATCCCCTAGTGCATAATAATTACCATTAGAATAATTTATACAAGAAACATAATTTCATTTGTAATACTTTACAATTATGATGACTCATCATTCAAAAGGATAATTAAAATCGTTATATATGTACTCAGTAGTAGAATTGAAAAACAATTCCATACACAGAACTTAATGAAAATAAGATGAGTATAGAATAAAACTAAATTTTCTTTTATGGCCTTAGTGGTTCTAAAAATCATAAAGTCTAAAATATTTTCATGAATATACAAATAAATAAATAAGAGCCGGTTTGAATAAAGTCAACTTATAAAAATGTTTTTAATAATATTTTTTTTCAGTTATAAAGTAATTATTTCTATTTTGAAGGTTTCTATCCATACTATTCGTCAATGCGCAGTGGTCTGTTTTTAGATAAACCTAGCCAGAACTATTTTTTTAGCTTCTAAATTGTTGGATAAAGAATATACTAATATTTAATTAGGTTTTGGTATTTTAAATCTTAAATTGTATGCCCAAAGTTTGAAATGAAGCAAGCCCATTAAGGCTTGCTACATTTAACAAATGTTCCATCACATGCCTCGACTCCAATAATATTATCATTGTTTTACATTAAAAATACTTTATTTATATTTTTATTATCTTTTTTGAGATTTTTTGGTAGTTGTATTAATAATAACATAAAATATCCAAATAGTCACCCTTCATTTTTAAAACATATTTTCAACGTTTCGGCCAATCTGGCCATCATCAAGGATAATACGGTCAAAATAAACCTGTATTTGTTACTCTAACATTTAGTAATAAGTTTTATTCTTCATATTTTTTGTATTTTACTATCATTAACTTATCACAATAATATTATTTAACCTTCTGTTGTGATGAGTTAATGATAGTAAAATACAAAAATCATGAAGAATATTTTTTTTCGTATCCTTCGTAAAGAATAATAACATGATTAGAACATACATAATATATTAAATGTGATAAGTATACTAGCGCTTTATCTCCCTTGGTTTGCTTAGTGGCATTAGAAGAGGTTGATTGCAGGGTCCAATAAAATTAATATAGTCGAGCTGTAACTTATTACTAACGCCATGGGATTAAGGAAACGTAAAATTATACTATAAAATATGAAGAATTTTTTTTTTCTTCATAACCCCTATTTCTGGATTTCATTTAAGGTTTTATCATGAATATATATTCTGGTCCTGCACTGTTTCCTTCTTCTGTAGTGGCCTACATTTTAAGGAGTTTTTGACTTGTTATGAATTGAATAGGAAGAATTGAATTCATTATTAATGTTATGACCTGCAAAGTTTTTTTAAATCAATGCGAGGCTGTGTAATTATCCAAATAGTCTCAAACTTCTTTATTAAAACATATTACGTGTCCAACGTTTCGGCAACGACAATGTTAATTTTAGTATCACAGCCTCATATTGATTTGTAAAACTTTGTAGCCTATTATGCCCAAATCAATTTAACACACTCGAAATTAACCAGTATTTGCCACTATAACATTTAATAATAAATTCTATTCTTTACAATTGTTTGTATTTTATCATTATTTACTCATTACAACAAAAGGTTAAATAATGTTGTGCTAGCGCCTGATATTGAGAAACGGCATGAAAACCTCCACATCCACCCCCGTATCTGACTTTTTAAACAGATAATTATAACGAGTAGGTTGATCGATGAACGACATGTCACAATCTCACAAGAGGAGACCATAACACAGAAAAAAGGCAATCCAAAGGTTTAATATACAAGTCAGGAGGTTAAGGCCCCGTAATTTTTATTTTTTCCTAAAATACGGGACGATATTGGAGAGGTCAGAGCTGTCCAGAAATCTGAGTAAATAACTTAATGTGGAAGATGAGATATCATGATTAACAGCAAAGCACAAGGGATTCGAAATATTCAAGTCAAGTTTATTTCCGATAATGTTAATGAGTGATATTTTTTAACAAGACGTTTATTAAGGTTGCCCAACTTATTAAAATGATATTTATGAGAAGTTAATATGAATTATGGGAGAAAAAAGTTTAAGTGGATTCATTATATTAAAAAAAGTTAGAAAACACTCATTTGAGAAAATAATAATTATCAGTTTATAATTGAATTACTACGTCAGTTAATATAACTTTTTGGTCAGTTAATAGATGTTTTTTGGTCATATATATCTTTTAACAGTTCATTATACATTAGTATCTTAGTTACTATGTATTATTTATATCTTCTAGTTGTTTTCTATTTTTGATTAATTTTTATTTTATTTTATTCCTCAACATTTATATCAGTTTTATTTACATGTCACTTTTATTCTCTTACATTAGCTTTATGTTCTCTGCATTTTTTTTATTTTAGCCACAATGATGACCTGCAATGTGGTTCGGAACGTGGGCTCTTAATAAACAGTAGTAACTATTTCATAATTGACCGCAACCCGTAATTCACAAACGGTCAGCCATCTAAATATAATGTAAAATCTACAAAATATAATGTGTACATTTAAAATAAATTAATCTATACCGCTACAACTCATGAAGGATTAGAGGTGCAATACTTTGTAAGGAAATACAGTTATCAGACCAACGATTGTGCAAGGAGATGATTTGGTTAGAATCACGCTCCACCGCCAGATTTTTCCCAAATGAAGGGTACCCACCTTATGAGGACCTCGGAGGCCTCCCGAACCCACAGCGTTGACTCAGGACTACAGTAACAGAATAAATAATTATCTTTCGCAGCCGGATTCAAACCCTGTTCCTTGGACAATAGCACAGTGCCTTACCACAGAGCCATCCCATTCCCACATATTTAGATGTGTGTGTTTTTGAAGTGATGTACAGTACATTATTATTTTTTTGTATTTCATTTGTTTCTTATTGAATTGAGTTGAAACATACTTAAATTGAGAAATTGTGGGTCCACCTTGGTGAATAGAAATTCATAGATTTTTTTTAATTGTATATTGACTATATTGAAATAAAGAATATCTATTTTTGTTGTGAACCATCCTTAAATATTATGGGGACTAAAGCAAATATCTATAAAATATTTTATTTGTGAAGCCTGCGATTATACAATGAGGTTAAATGAGTTCTAAAGTATTCCGAAACCATAATAAAGGAAATACAATAAAAATTATCGTATGTATAATCTAAACATTCCCCATTTAAACGGGCAGAGCATGGCCGGTTTCTAGGGTTCCCAGAAAAACTGATAAACTGACTCCAAAGGATATATTTATCGAAATGGAAATTGATAAAAGATATTAAAATTAGAAAAAAAAATATTAGAAAAGTAAATGATTTAATGCAACAAATAAGGCATGCCTACTTAGACTGGAAGAATACTTGAATTACTATAATATGCTAAACTTAAAAACGTTTTTTATTAAATAAATAAAAAACTTCAATTTCAAAATAATATTGAACTAACACTATATTGAAAGAATTATATTATTCCATACATTATTATATGAAAATATAAAAGCTTGTTCTTGTAAAATAGGATGAAAAAACTTTGAAAAAGTGTGTAGATAAATATATATACTCAGTTTCTACTTTTAAAGGCTGTTAAAGTATAGGTGATAACGATAAACCAACTGTCAAAAAAACTGTAAGAGCCCAAGGGGTGGTAACAAAGGCCATCTTTGTTGACAAAGAGGGTGCTTTTGAAAGCTTATCTGCGATGTGTCACAAGAAGCCAGTGCGTACGCAAACCAGAAAAAGCGTTGGAGAAAACACTTTTAGATGTTTTATAAGGGAGAATCTGAGGCAGTCAATGTTCTGGGTTCGACCCAAAAAAGAAGTTTTTTTTTTTTTCAGTAATTTAATATTGAAAAGGTAAAAAAATATCTAGTATTTTTATTGCACTAATTTATTTTTATCTCCTATATAGATTTCTATTTCCTAAAAATTATCCTAAATTTTTTTTTTATTGTTTTCATAATAATTACTTATTATTATTATTTTTTTTTTAGAGAGAAGTGAATGTAATTTGAAAATAAAGGAAAATAAATATTAAAACAGTCATGATAGAAAGGTATTGTTGACACTGAACATTTTTAGTAAACTATTACTCCCTGAATTTCTGACGTTTGCTCCTGGACCACTGTATATTTAAGTTGGAAATTTAAGTAAAATTAATCATTTCCATCCTTGAGAATTTATAAATAAATAAAATTTTATATCGGTAAGTTGTATCTCAAACAACACACACATAGAACAAAACAAATAGATGAAATTAGCAAAAGAGGACCAGATGTGAGTGCTAAATTATAATTTTTTGCAAAAGAGTCTTTGTTTGGGGAAAATGTCCTGAATCTGAATAGAATTCAAGATGAATATGAAAATGCTGCCATCTAGTGGGAGAAAAAAGAAGTAAGCTAAGTACCCCTGGAGAGTGAAGAGGTAACACAGACAAGTAAACACAGACTGTCTAGTGCGATAGTAGTCAACTATTTCTCAGGATGAGGAAATAGGTTAACCAACACCACCAGGCAGGGAACGAAACCAGGATGAAGGAACTAAAGAAGAAAAAGTCCTCACTATAAATCAACAGCAAGTAATTGTAATCAATCAAAATTAATATCTAACACAATAATACAAATTGTAATAATCTTCGGCAAACCACAATCAATTGTCATTAATCATCCAAAATTGAGGCATTTTATTCTGTTCATAATAGCTATAATTTATAAATACAGTCCACTTCTTTATTTAAACCAGCATATAAAAATTAATTTGGGTAATATCCCCCAACTTTTACTCCGGGGAATACCTAAATTAAACAGTCTTTTTTTTTATGACAGCTCTGATTCTTAATTTTTTATTGTAATTCAATACTTTATTTATTGATAGATATTACAATCTGCCACAACGTTGTTGGACAATAGATAATAGTGATGACTGATCACATTCATACTAATATAAAATAAAATAAGAATAAAAATAAATAAAAAAATAAAAAAAAAAAAAGTACATACAATTAAATAAAATATATCTCTAAATATATACAAACAGAATAATAAAGAAAATGGATGAAAAAGTAAATAAATAAAATAATCACTGATCACATTCACACTCTTATACACAATAGTTACACTATCGATCTGAGGATCCCTGAGTCCTCTCTATTTCCCACGTGTGAGGGGTAAGGGTAAAGTAGAGATCTTTTTGATCCCTGCGCATCCTTCTCACCGCGTCACTGGTAATGAGCCAGTGGAGGCTGAGCAAGTGCGCTAAAGCTATATTAATCTAAATAGAAATAAATTCTTAGTAGAAATTTCGTAAAGCTTAGTCAGCTTCTAACAATCATATTTTTTACTCTAATTTATCTATGAAACATACAGGAAGAAGAAATATAGAGATCACGTGGTAACTTCCATTAGCTCTTAAAAGGTGGAGAGTAATGAAAAACGCTTAAGTATGAGATTTGTTCCAGCAAGTATTTGGATAACTGGTTCGCGCATGTACAGTATAGTTTATTGGTTCGCCTGGTTAATAATTGTTTCCTACCGTTTAGTAACAACGAGGCTGACTTTATGCATACCGGGCCCACAACCAACGTTGAACATTATCACATACCAACCCTATAGGCACCTATTTCTTAAATTGCGAGAAAATTTGGCCAGAAGGCTATGCAGTTCCAACAAGGAGGCGAAACATGAGTTTATGTGCTTTCTCAGTATGCCTTGGGCCTAGAAGACCTAATAAAAATGCATAGACTGTATGCATTGTGTAGGACAATTAACTGATAATTAATATTTTAAAATTTTGTAAATATTTTATAAAAACAACAAAATTTATTATTTATAAAAAACGAGATCTTACGTTTGCTTTATTATAATTAGAAGTTAATGTCATATAATTCAACAGAGTCACTAATTTTTTATATTGATCGATTTAACTACTCTGTGTTTCTCTACTTTTTGAAAGAATTTTATCAATAGTTGAATAAAATGTACGATGTTGATTGATTAATGAGTGAAATTTGTACAACAATATTTTGAACTCCCTATTGTTATAACTACAAGTATTATTAGAAGATTGCTGATTTACGGGGTGTATCATCATTCTTTAAAAACATACGTAATGACTGCAAATTAATTTAAAAAGAACGACCCGATTTAATTAAAAGTGTATTGTCTAAAAATGTAAAATAGTCTGATACGGAATAGAATCTGTCTTCTCAATTTAAATAAGATTTGCTAAATTCATGAGAAATACAGACCTTCACGCACTGATCTGAGATGAGCAGTTTAATTAACCATTATTCTGTTTCTTTTTTTATTCTTTTTATAGTTTATCTTTCCAATTTGTACATAAATTTTAATAAAAAAAAATATTTATTTTTATTTTTTGTTATAATTGGTAATAAAGTTATAGTAATTATTTTAAAGTTATGTTTATATTTCTTATAATCATTCATGTAATATATCTCAAAGTCAATTCATGAATGGAAGTCTATTAATAAATAGTCTGTATGTAGGATTACAATGAAAGAAAAGATGACAAAAACAAACGGTGATTTTATTTCGATGTATTCACTTTTAATGTTTTTGGGTTAACAATTCTTTAAAAGATTAATATTTTTTTAATTAGATAGGGCATTGATCTGTTTAATGCTTCAGAGATTCGTACTAAAGTTATTCTTCTGTTATTTGTCATTACTTTTTTTTTTTTTAAGAAATTATGCGCGATAGTGTAGTAACACGTTTGTATTTGAAGTATAACACAAATTTTAATTTAAAAACAATCTCCTTTAAATTTTTATTTTTATTTTCGATGGTTTGGTGGGTGGATCGAATCCAGTACCGAGATAGCAAAAAGTTTTATAAAAACTGATATCTTTCTTTAACCTAATGATAATTATTAAGATTGCTGAAGTGAAGAAACATACAAATAGAATATAAACTATTCTATATTTTGCTAGTACAATGTTTTGGGATAATATCCCATATCCATGCACTATTGTATGCTCATATTTGTAATTTTTTTTCAATTTCCATTTTGAAATCATGTCATCTATATTTGATGTACATATATTGTTTTATAGCTACATATAAAGTAGTGTGATGAATATGAGGATACAATGGTGCATGAATATGGGATTATATCACGAAACGTTTTACAAGCAAATTATAGAATAGTTTATATTCTATTTGGAAGTTTTCTTCACCTCAACAATTTAAAAAATTAATATAATCAACTTCCTAAATAGAAAATGCAGAATAATTATTTTGATATTTATATATCATTAAATTAATATTATATTTAAATATTTATAGTTGTATATTATATTTATATGTAATTTATAAGTAGGATAGAAAAGTAAAAAAGTGTAGAAGTAGGAAAAAAATTGTAGTAAATCGTTAGAAAACTACTTATAAATAATGTTGAGTTAAGTGCTCGGCCAATCCAGTTACATTTGTGAACCTCTAATACAAGAGGGATTTACTGAGATTACAGGAGGGGACTATCTCAGCCGCAGCATTACAGAAGTAATCTTACAATGATTACAATTGGATCGAGTTTCAACATAATTTTATTTCATGAACTACTTCTGGATCCTTCTGTGTCAAGTTACTCGATAAAAAATTAATTCGCCACTCATTACCTAAGATTTAAAGGAAAATTTGCACTATTGATTCTATTAAAATTTTGAAGACTTTTACAAAAATTTTACCGTATCATTTATATTTTTTGTTTAATCAATTTTATGTTGGTTTTTTAATATCGTTCAAATTGAAGCGTTTTACTTTATATATTTATGGCTTCAGAAGTATTTTTCTCGAAAACAATTTAAGATAACATGGAGGTTTAGTTTTTTTTTTTTTAAGTTTAGCCTTAATACCTATTGCCCTTGAGTAAGGTAAATTTTATTATTTTAATAAATTTTTTTTTCTATTATCAAAGTTGTAATTAAATATTTTTATATGAATATATGGTAATTGACCAATATATTGTGGTGAGACGAAAATGATTAGTTGCTAAAATGGAGATACAACATTTTCATCAAATAAAAAAAAATTACATTAGAAGATGAATAAAATATTTTTAGAATATAAGTGAAATCTGAAGAAAAGTTATAAATTTTCAGAAAAAGTAATATCTTGAATCTTAAAAACGTAAAAACATATATTTTTATATACATTTCATATCTCTTTAGGCAGAACCAAACCTATGATTTCGTAAAATTAGATTTTATTAAAATTCGTTTTAACTATTATACAGAATTATAAGAAAAGTATATGTATTTCGGAGCGGGATAGCTCAGTGGTAAGGCACTGTGATACTATATTATATCAATTATATAATAATAATCTTAATCGTTTATTCTTTTACTGTGACCGTGATACAACCCTGTGTGTTCGGGCTCACTCCGGGGTCTACCCAGCCTTTTAAGGTGAGTACCCTTGATTAGGGAAAATTCTAGTCCAGTTTTTTTTTTAAACCAAATCACCTCCTTGCGCAACCGGTGTTCTAGTACCAGTAAGGTGAACTAACCATTCTTGTAGTAAGTCTGCTGCTAGTAGTTAGTCTGTTTATTTTTACTGTATTTATGAGATTGCAGTAATATGAATTTCAATATGGTACATTTGATTTTTTGTTAATGCTCTGATTCCATTAAATATTATTAATAGTTTCAAAAATTAGTTAAAGAAATAATGTTTTTCTAAGAAAACGTTTCTTTCACCGTAAAACATTACTATGCCAACAATAAAGTCGCCTCAATATAGTTGCTTTTTTTTTTTTATTATATAATTTGTTTTATTTATTCATCTTCAAGAATCAGATTAAAATATATACTTGAAATCATATTACAAATATTTGCGATATATATAATCTTTTCACTTCCTTGAGACTTGTTATTATTGTTAAAATAAAGTAAATTTAAATTTAATCTTTTTATTTAACAATTTAATTAATCTCAAAAAACTCTTTATCTCTTTAAAAGTCTAAAGTTTCGGCCAATTACACAACAAATATTGTTGTAATAACAAAGTATAATAGTGTTAAATTGATTGTAATTAAAAGTTTTAATATTTATGTGTTGATTGAAGAAATAGGATAATTTCAAATGAAATTGGTGACCGGGACAAAATAGCCTGCTAAAAGTTTTTAAATTATTGATGTGAGTGTAAATTCATATTTAAGATTGCCCTTGTGGATGGCCGAAACTTTGGACTTTTAAAGAAATAAACAACGTTTTGAGACTCAAATTAGATACAATTTATTTTATTTAAAAAATATGTGTTATATTTATTACAAAAATAAATTAATAAAATCATAATGAATAAAAATTAATGTAATAAATAAACAAATTATTATCTAATTTGTTGCATCATTAATTATATATACCATTATTTCTCAAATTAAAGTGTCCAAGATGCTGCTTAAATTACCTCCAGCCAATTTCAAAAAGGCCTTGAAAAGATGCAAGCATTCTTTCGTTATGGCGTAATACGAACCTGCTTATTGATGTAATACTTAAAGCATATTTTGGCTCCTAAAATACTAAAATTTTAGGCTGAAATAAGGAATTATATATTACCTAATTTCAATATTAATAACATTAAGAAACTTGTATATATAATTTACTGTAAGAAACAAATGTGATTTAGTAGATAAATAACTAGCATTAGGTACCTGAGAATGTTCAGGTGGTAGAACCAAAAATCTGTGTAGGTTGTGCGGATCTGTGTAGGATACTTAAAATATATATGCTTGGAATTACATTCAATGTTTTGTTTGTAATAAAGTTTTTTTTAACGTGTTATTAAATTATCTTGGTATTAATAATAATTATTATTACAATAATTTCTAATTTAGGTTTCTCATCTGCATATGATTCTGTTTATAATTCAAAATTATCATTAATATGAATATAAATATAAGAAATTAGAACCTCATTAAACCCAAATTATTTAAAATATAACTATATAATAATA
>NW_027106188.1:0-16613 GCF_000696795.3 Halyomorpha halys | reverse complement strand
TTTATTAATAATAACAATAATTTAATCAATAAATATTTGCCTGAAAATTGGCTTACCAATTCATGTTGGAGAATCTAATGAACTGCTGTCGTCCATTACTAAAATAATCTCTTCTTAACTTTTTTCATGACGTAGGGAATGTCTTCTTTTATATCATTAAATTCTGTAATAAAAATAAATAAATAAATTCGTTAATTACTCAAGGATTTAAAATTATAGATGTTTGTAAACATGGTAAAGTAAAAAGGTAAATACAAGAGATTTCTTGACTGTATATTAATTAAGAGGATATATTGGAAATTTGAGTACTGATATGAATATATAATATGTATTATTTTATCGGTACTTGCGTTAGTAAAAATATTTATGAAAAAATATATTTAAGCATTCTATGGAATTAAGAGCTGCTTTATAAGAAAAATAAAATTTATAAATGTAGAATAATTTTAGATATTTTTACTGAATCAAGATTACCAATCTTAAGCAATTATTTATTTTTCAGCACCTATCACTTCATGGTATAGTAATATTTGAATTATTGAACTACAAGTTTATATATAGTGTTAATAATGAATGGATTTTATTAATAATTTATACATTAAATAAAATAGATTGCAGACTGCTACGTACCAGAAGAGACACAGACCACTAGTGGTATAGTCGAAGAGGCAGAAGCTCGTGGTAGACTGCCTGGCCACAGAGTTCCCCCTCCGTGTCCCGCCCCTCCACATCGATCAGCCCCACTCCCACTATCTGTCTTTGGGTCACTATTCGCTCCAATCGTTAGCTTCAGTTCGTTAAAGGAAACCAATTTGTTAGCCGGCTAATTGATAACGTCGGTCAAGGAGATATTTCTTTTGAAAAAAACAGGGACACGACAGCACTCAAGTCAGACAAATCGTACATTATTGAACAAGTCCCAGTTCTGAAAATAAAATTGTGTACGTTGTTTGGGCTAAGTTAGCTTTGGATTTTTAATTTTTTCTCCATTAAGTAGTCAGATATCACAAAGTCATAATATCATTATTTGGAAATTAAAAAAAAATGTAACAAAAAAAAAAAAGGTAAACATCATACGATGAAACACTATAGCAAAAATATTATACTATAAAAAAACATAAGGATATTATACTATATAATACAATCACTTCTAACTGTCTGGAACCGTACAGAGCATGCGCAGTACAAGCTTTGGGAGGTAAAATCCTGTACTTCGCATGCTTCGAACAGTTCCGGACAGTCAGAAACGGTCATTGTAATAGACCTATTATTAACTAAAAATGGAATGGTTTCAGTATAATAATATATAGTATAATATAGGGTTTTTTTTAAAGCCCGATAGAACTTGAAATTTTAAAAAATAACACAAAAAATTAAATTGTAATCAAAATTTTTTTTTTATTCGAAAGATCAATACGTGACATTAACATTTGAAAATTATTTCGGGCATATGGTCACCGCGGCTGTTCTTGACGAAGCGCATTCTGTAAAATTGTGTTCAGCGATGAGGTGCATTTTTGGCTTAACGGGTTTGTTAATAAGCAAAATTGCCGCATATGGTCGTGCGATTTGACACCTCTCGATTATTTCCTGTGGGGCTACGTGAAGTCACTGGTTTATGCTGATAAACCAGCAACAATTGACGCCTTGGAGGCCAGCATTGTTCGTGTTATTCGTGACATACGGCCAGCAGTGCTCGAAAAAGTGGCCCTAAATTGGACGTCCAGAATGCGCTTCGTCAAGAACAGCCGCGGTGCCCATATGCCCGAAATCATTTTCAAATGTTAATGTCACGTATTGATCTTTCGAATAAAAAAAAAATTTTGATTACAATTTAATTTTTTGTGTTATTTTTTACAATTTCAAGTTCTATCGGGCTTAAAAAAACACCCTATAATCGGATTTATTAATAGAAGTATTGCTGAATTTTCTCCTCAGTGAATTTATTTGATTATTGGTGTGAAAAACAATTCGGGGATGCCCACCATGTTCACTATATTACAACTACATTTTTTTTATTTACTTTATTTTATTTTATTATATACTTATTTATTTTTTTTATTTATCTACATTTTTTATTACAATTCCATTTTTATTTTTACAATTTTTTTTTTATTTGCACCTCAAAAAAATTACATTCAGCATATGAACTATACTATCCAGGCATAGCATGAGTTGGCATGTGAGAGGCTGCACCCAGTAATGCATCCTCCGTTGAAGTATTACTCATATTTGATCAGACTGGGAGGTCCCTCATCCAACTCTTCTTCAGCCGACGCCAAATTACGTTATGGATTTTATTTGTCCCCATCTGTCGTACAAATATATTGAAATATCCATGTAGTGTAGTATCGTGAAACCATTTGTAAGTCATAAGAATGAGGTTTGTTATAACCAGAATATGTAGGTCGGTGTGAATGGTCTCGTTTGAAACTTAAAGTGGTGAGTTCGTAGCGATTAAAAGGTTTGTATTTTTTGAATCTTTGTCTTTTTAGTCGGTCGATAAATTTGGCAGGTGTAAGTCAATATGGGTTTTATTAAGTAATTGTACGCGATAACTTACTGTCTGAGAGATAATTTAAAAGCCTTTGTAGTATGGAATACAATTGTCTCGGCCGGAAATTTAATGTTCTAATCCCTCATTATTTTTATTTTCTACAATAACTCCTTAATGTTACCATAGGGTCTAAAATTAAGTGTAACAAATAAAAATTCAGATATTTGTCCATTGCACAGTGTAACGACACTGTAAAACTTTCCGCCAATTCAAGCTTCATCAGTATAAAATAAGACAAGCCTAACATAGCACATTACACATCAACAGTCAAGAAGAACCATCAAATAGAACACAAAGTAACTTCATCCCCTCTTTGTGTTTTCTAAACCTTTTTATTATATCCTATTTTGTTTTTTATACATTTTTATAAAACACTACAATTATTCGTGGGATCGTTATGGTTAATGTTTGATCACAGAAATTATGAAAAAGATTAATACTGTGTCTTCTGTTGGAATATTCGGCAGTGAAGATACAATCTTTTCTGTAACGAGAATTTGTTTGTTAGTTCTCTATTAATTTGAAAGACTATTAATTCTCAACTTTGGGGTGAATGGTAGAGACGGGAGAGTAGATGAGTTGTGTCAAAACTTTTTTCATTTCTGAGATGTAAACTTTCATCTGAAACCATTTCTCAGTGTTTCATTCGGCGTAGAAAATTTTAAAATATACATAGATTAACATTTATGTTTGAGGCATTTTTATAAAATTGAAACAAAATAAAAAGTTTCATTCATTCTTAAAAAAAAAAACCTAATCAACCAAATTTTCAGAATTCTATCTATATAAACCTTAATAATCATCCTAATCCTTTGGTTGAATCCTTATCCAGTTCCACCCCATCCTTACAATCCACCTCGAAGGTTGAAACGACAGTGGCCAAGAGACCTTTTGTAAAACAAACTTGACAGTTGGAGTTCTGGCAATGAGCAGATGCTCCGCTCATGTTGAGTGATAGCGGCTTTAGCGCACTTACTTAGCCTCCACTGGTTCATTACCAGTGACACGGTAAGGAGGCTGTGCTGCGATCTCGAAAAACCTTACTCTACCCCTCATGCGTGGGGGATAGAGTGGGCTCGGGGATCCGTAAGTCGAGATTTTAAATATTCTGTATAATTTATTTTACTTAGTTTGATTATATTCATTTCATTTATTTATTTTTCTTCTTTTATACATTTAGAGATTTTATTTATTTTTATATTTATAATTGTTATTTTAATATATTTTTTTGTATGAAAGTGTACAATTATTAATTATCACTATCACCCATTGCCCAAATATATTGGCCAAATTAAATTCACAAAATATCGATTTCCCGTTGTTCCGCAAAAAAACTTTTGGCATATGAAAAACTATAACTCAAGAACTATTTGACGAACAGATGCCTATTAGCACTTAAATTAAAGCTAATTGAATGTATTATAAAGTAATTGACAACGTTTATGTTAGTAGAAGCATCAGTTCTCATGATTAAAATAAATTCGCTAAGTATTGATTTTGATCAAAAATGACGTTATTTGGATAAAATATTAGTTTAAAATAAAAATATATCTTATGATATATGGAACGTAGAAAGTTCTAATAGAGCTTATATTTTATAAAATTTACTTTACTTTAAATAATGTGTTATGAAGTTTGTTTAGTATTGTAGTTAGTTAAGATCTGGAGCTGAGAATGAAAAATAAGCTAAAATCATAAGTTTTTCTCGAATAAAGTCAACTTCAGCACCTTAAATACTTTTTAATGATGAACTCTAGCAGGGCTTCTGAACCCACAGGGTTGACGGATACATTAACATAATAAATAATTATCAAAGTCAGATTCGATTCCGGGTCCTTGGAGTTAGTAGCGCCTTATCTATGTACCACCCCTCTCCACAAAAATGAATTATAGGTGAATAATATAGCAATAATTATACTTAAAACGGGAGGTTATATTGACGTATTTAAATAATGTTAGGAGCGATATTCCAAGTAATATTGACGGACAGTAATAGAAGCGGGAGTGAATGGGCTAGATGGCTGAGGGGACCAGACCATCCATCACTCGCTCCTCCAATAAAGTCGGTTAGCCATGCAAAGAACCTTTCAACGAATAATTTATATTTGCTCTTCAAAGTGATACTTGAACCCTAACACCGATAAATCTTCACTTATGTGAATTAATATTTACACCTAACGCCTTGATTTACAATCAATTGAACTAAAGGTCACTAAAATAAAATTAAAAGTAAAAATGGATTAGTAACTCGTGATTAAGTGATGGATGATTAATATTTAATATTAAAAATAGGAAGATTGTTGGCTTTGTTATGTGGCAACAGACATCGATGCTTTTCATGAATTCAGGGATGGACGATGTTGTCAAATGAATTGGTTTTTATAGCAGTTTGACATATCTTTTCCAAATTATTTTGTCGCTTTTCTGCAGTAGGATTTTTTTTAGCTCAATTTTTTTTTTAATTAAGGACTTGAACTCAACAATTTATTATAGGGCTGTGAGACCTGGGCTCTAACCGCTACATTGTGAGACGGAAAATCCTCCTTACTATTATAGGAGCTATCTGGGATCAGAGCCCCACCAGACTGCTCAGTCAATATCTTATGAAGGCAAGAAGGTTAAGATGGCGGGACATTTGGCTTGGACATCAATCCATCAGGACGACTCTACATAACATGAATGTCAGTATAGTTGGCATAAGTCCGCACGAGAGGCCAAAAACCAGATGGCTAAACAGAATTGCGAAAGAGCTGCATGCAACAAACTGGAAAGGAATAGCCAAGCGTGGAGAAGGCTGTTTCAGGCGGCCAAAGTGTATAAGGTCTGTGGAGCCATTTTTCTCTTCACGATATATTATAAGATGTGGTTATTATCTTTGCGGTTATATAAGATGTGGTTATTATCTTTTAGATACAGCTCTCTTAATTATGATATAAAAACCGCATGGTCAAGTACAGCTTCCTCACTATTCCAATACTGTTTTCTTTTTTCTTTACTAAAAATGTTTTTACTATAAATTTAAATTCTTTAGCTAAATATTTATCTATATATATCGATTTGGTAATTGCCTTTATTTATTATATATTTATACGACTTTATCAATTATTATAAAAATCTGTGGTACGAGACGTTATTGAAATATAAGTGTGCTGTTGATAATACGTTTACGTTTGTCGTACGAGTGTCGAGTACCTCTTTTTTCTGATGTACCTCCTCCCCCTCCCCCTACACTTCTTTTCGACTTTTGACTGTGTTTCTTATTATTTTTATCATTATCTATTGTCTTTAATAATAACAGTTTTATTTCTCTCTTCTATGCGTAAATCAACATGAGGAGGCCCCTCACCTCCGGATTCCTTTTTACTAGTAGAACCATATAGAATGGACAATCCACAATAAACAGGTAACCTTAAAATACACAGGTAGAAAAAGGTAATACTCAAACTGATTTATGTTTTCCATACATAAAGCATCCACTAATTTATTGTTTTTTATTCTGATTAAGAGGGATCGGGAAAAAAATCAGCATCAGACCTCACTTTAGCCCAGAAAGTATCAACAACCATCTTAGATGCCCTCAAGAAGAACGGTATTAGGATGAATCGGGTGAAGACTGATGCCATCGTCATCTAACTCTTTTAAACGGGAAGAAGATTTCCCTCCAGAAGATCGAAGTTTCTTCAGAACCTTGGCATTACCATGGACAAGCATATTACCTTCTCTAGTCACATTAAGGAGAGACTAAACCTGACCCGGTTCAAGTCTCATAGGCTGCATCACCTGCATGCACCATCACGCAGCTTTCCTCGGCACAAGGTGCAGATTTAGAAAGCCATCATCCGTCCGACTCTGCTCGAGAAGCTGCAGATCTTTCAGAACTCCATCCTGTCATTGCGGATTGTCAGACAGCACACTGCACAGGGCCAAAGACAAGCCATTCAGGAAGAGCTCCAGTTTCCCTCTATATCAGAGTTTATATAGGGCGAGGACACATTAAATTCTAAATAAATTATATCACGTCTCTCCTTTGAGTTTTTTATATATTTTATAGAAAATAATAGTCTATTTATAAATAAAATTGCTAATCTTTGCAACCTTGGTTTAGTTTACATTTTTGTCAGCAGCTCGTTCGCCACAAGAGAAGCCTTGTCTTATAAATTGTTTTGGATTTATTTTTTTTACAGTTGTATACGATTTTAATAACATAAAAAGGGAAATGGGGGGGGGTATAATTAGAAACTACTTATTATATATGCTAACTTTTTTTTTTTTGTGTTCCCTAACGCACTTCCATGTTGGACAATGATACCACTTGTTCAGATGACAAGAGGGCCGTGAGGATGACAGAAGAAGGGACAAACGGTCCAGATAATTGCGATCGGTTGGAATTATTCCGGCCCAGCTGAGGGGGGGGGGAGCGCTGCTTCCTATCTGATAGTATCCCCCTGTCAATATGTACCACGGCTCCATCCATTGTCTTCCATCATATTCAACATTGTTCAAGAGATATAGAAGAAAAGGCCATGTAGGGCGGTATGCTTTCTCTGTTGAGTACATAAAGAAATACTGTAAGAACTGGATAAAGTAAGAGTAAATAGAAACCGGTTTCGAGACCGAAGAATTGCCAGTTAATAAGAACCGGCTAAACTGAAGAAAAAAGAGGACAAAAAACCTTCAATATTAATTTAACTCATAAAACAAGTAAAAATCAAATGTTAATGATAAACTTAATATTTACTTAGAAAGCTTACTCCTTGAAAGATAGCTCCCCTACCATTTAAAGTTTTGTATTGCTGATAGTAGTATACCTGAGTGCCACAAATGGCTGGAAGGGAATGATGAAACTTTTACCTTCCGATTGGTTGTTGCAAAGTTCAGTTGACAAATAATCGTTGGATTTCTGCTATTTTCATTTTTCCTCCTGTTACTTTTCTGTTAAAGAACATGCTTCAAAAATTTTATTGTTAGATTGCTTCATTTCGAAGTATAAAGGTAAGTGTGATCTCAAAGTTGTCAATTCGAATACAACAAAGGATTGGTTAGAAGTGGAAACCGGAGAATTTTCAGTGAGATAGATATAGGATGAAATATATTTGAACAGGTAAATAGGTTCAAGTATTTGGACTTTACGGTGACTAGAAAAAACGAAATCGATGAGGAAATAAAAGCGAGATTGAAGGTGGGAAATGCTTGTTATTTTTTAATTTCAAAATTGTTTAGCTCGCGTCTTCTGTCTAAAAACTTAAAAGTTAGAATTTACAAAACTATTATCTACAATCTGTTCTTCATGAATGCGAATCGTGATCTCTTACCATGACCGGACCGAAACAAGATGAGTTAACCGGATAACATAGAAGAATACGACAATAGAATAAGGACTAACGGATCCCTAAAATGTAAATAGATACTAAATCGACGAATTAGCGTCTAATAGGTTGATCAAAACGTAGATGAGAGAATTACGTTAAGACTGATTTATTATATTTTGGTTTGGAGGGACTTCACTGGACAGATGTATACAGAGAACGATTAGTGGTATCGACAACGATCCTTCGAATTCGCCAAGCCTTTATTGTGATTATTATTATTATGATCTTTATCCATCATGTCTACTCTTTCATTTTCGTATTCTTTTCTTTTAATCCTTAAACTACAATTATCAAACTGTTAGTGATGTATCGAAGTTCAACATGAATCTGCGTAAGCGAGTATTACATTTGTTGGGGATTGCCTCAATTTACAAACTAATAATAAAGATTTAAATCAATAAATAATACACTAATAAAGTTATAAAAGTATATTTCTTAAATTATAATACTCAGTAATTTGTAGACAAGTATGTCCACGTATCGAATATTTGGTATCAAAATTTCAAAAGAAACGGAGTCTATGAATGTAATGTGTGTACGTAACAAGATTAGCTCATGTCAGTTGTTTATATAAATATTAATAACTAAGTTAACTGTATAAGAAGAATATTAATGAACGGAATCATATATCTTACCTATAGGAGTGTCTTTCAGGTAGTATTCGAATGTTTGAGGTCTTTATACCTGAATTTAATTTATTTTGGATTGCGAAAATCTAAATCGTAAGAGAATGTAGTAGTTAGGATTTCTTTGGGCTGCTACATAAAATGTTGAAAAGAACAGATTCAGAAGAACTCAACACACTGATCGGAGGTCTCCATTTTTAAGTCCCATCATAGCAGATTGTAAAACCTAGGTTTTGTTTTAAAAAAACTACCTTCAAGTATAACAGTGAGATTAAATAACTTGTTCATGCAAGTGGTTAATAATTTATTTCATAATAACTATTAATCATTATTATTTTTATAATTATATTACTGTTAAAAATAAATTAACTATTATATAAATATAAAATATAAAAGCCCTGCTAAGAATAAGCAAAATTTTAAATAAATTATTAGGAATTCTCCTTTCGTGCTTGAAAATAGTTTTAATTAATTTTTTATATTGTGACGAGGGGGAGAGAGGGGGGAGGGTGGATGATGAAATTGATCAATGGACCAAAATTTGTATTGAAACAATTCATTATGCCACCTCTAAAGAGCAATAGTTATTAGGGATGTAAGTACACAATAGTATCATATATACCATATCTTAAATAAAAATAAAAAGTAAATAAATAATAATAATGCAGTAAAATAAGAAGGTATAAACTGAAATTGATACAAATAAAATTATAGAGAAGGAAGATAGTCTGGGTGCGGTAAAAAAAAACTCAGATGGTGAGTTAACTATTTACATTGAGCCAAGGTTTCGCCCCACGTTGCAGGGCTTCATCCGGGCTAAAAAAGATACAAGTATTTAAATTATTTTAACATAAATGAGAAAAGTATGTGACATATTACACATATGTACAATGAAACGTAAAAACTGAATAAGAATAATAAAAGTTTATAGAAAATTAATGGAAACGGAAATAATTAGAGATAAACAGAATTAATATAAATTAATGTAAGATATGGAAGAAAGGGTTTCAGAATGAAATCGACGTACCTTTCAGATTCAAAGTGAACTGTTTGACAAGATGTATTGAGAAAACAGGGGATTGACATTAAAGTACGTTACGTTTAAAAATAATTAGATAAAATTATATATAGACATCATAAATAAACATAGGCGGATAACTGAGTTACATAATAGAAAATAAGAGAACAACTGAGGTAAATAATTAAAATAAAGTAAATAAAATCTAATGAATAAAATTATTTTAAGTTTTTATTTATCTGGACATACGGAGTTGAGCTTTGGGGCTCCACTAAACCATCAAATTCCTCCAGAATCCAATCCTTACAGTCCAAAATCCTTAATGCTCCTTACTTTGTCACAAATCAAGTCATCCATCAGGACCTCAATATTCCATATGTTGCCGATTTGGCCAGAACCAGATACCGTTCCTTCCATAATAAACTTCTCAACCACCCAAATCCACTTGTTTCTAACCTGGCTTCTCCTTCATTACCTAATAATCCTCCTAGGCGTCTGAAAAGAAGATGGCCTCGAGATCTTCTCCTCTAGAAATGTTTTTGGAGTTCTATCAATGGGTAGATTCTCCACATGTTTTTATCATGTCACTATGTCACCTACAGCAAATTTACTTGTTGTATATATGTGTATACAGTTGTAAATATCAATAAATAAATTATTAAAAAAAAAAAAAAAGTTTTTATTATTATCTTGGTTTATAGTTTACAAATGTGAGTATGATGTGAATTAAAAGGATTTTCCCCTTAATTTAATTGATTAATATTTAATAACAACAATCTTGCTATAAATAATGAAAGACAACAATGAAAGAATTGTTTTTATAAGCGAATGCATTCAACAAATTAATTAAAAAGCCCCCAATGAGAAGAGAGAACTTGCTCAGACTGGCTGGTGTAGGATTGATAAGCTAAAGTTTTTTCATAGCCAACAGCTGCTTCCGATATTGCTGTCCCGCCCATCTCAAACTTTATATCCCCGGGGCAACCAACTTCGTACGGAAACTAAACCTCAAAGATTCCATTTAAATTCTTTCAATACTTTTCTCCGCTGGAAATATTTTTAATATAATCGCACCCATTTCTAGACTTAGACAGCTGAAATTGAAAAACTTCCTTATTGGATTGTTTTTCCACTCTTGGACAAGGAAATTGGGGGAACTTTTATGTTGTATAAAGTCATAGTGTCAATCGCCAAAATCGGCTAATGGTAGAAATTTTTTAATGCCTTGTTGCTAAGGGTGATTTGGGTGATTTTGGAAATGTGTAAGCGAAAAGAAAAATGGCACCAGTTTTATCGGGAGTCTTGAAAATTTCTGCAGTCCCATTAACTTCTGATAACCATTAAGAACACTGGCGGGAACTTTGCGAGCCCAACTCTAACCTATTTTGATTTGTTCCTTCTTAATAAAGACTTGTTTGTATTTCTACTTAACTTTGGAACAACTGGGAAACAACAAATCAACTGTAATCTCATGGTAGATTTAATCAATTATTTCTATGAACACTTTAAATTGTAAAATTTTATATTCATTTTACATTGATACACAACAGCTTCTAAATTTTA
This sequence comes from Halyomorpha halys, assembly GCF_000696795.3. NCBI lineage: Eukaryota > Metazoa > Arthropoda > Insecta > Hemiptera > Pentatomidae > Halyomorpha > Halyomorpha halys. Next base: position 5,480 of record NW_027106188.1, on the reverse strand, counting down.
GTCGGCTGAAACTAAAGCGAAGTACATATTTGCCTTTATTTACTGTAATACCACAAATTAAATTAGAAATTCTTTTTCATGAATCAGCCAGCGAGGACCACTCGAATATCATTTTGTCCTCACACCTTTCGTCCTCACACCTTCCGCCTTCCTTCTACTCCAATACCCTACCGCTCTTTCTTAGTCTTTTTTTCTCCCCCATCTTTCCTTCTTTCCTATAAGAAACCCAACCTCATTTACTTTATTTCCAAAATGCTCTCTATCTTAGCAGTCTTCTTCCGTTATTTTTAGTTTACCCAGTTCCTCTTCCACTTGTTTTACATATCTCCCTATACTCTTACAGCTGCAAACTTTGTTGAAAATTTTCTTATTTGGTCTCTCATTTTTCATTCTAACCATGTGACCGTAAAGTCTTAGTTTCCTGATCCTGATGCCTGTTTTCAGGTCTTCCAGATTTCTATAAAATTCCTCCTATACCCCCCCCCCTTTCGTTATATTGGATCCGTGAATCCTCATCAGAATTTTCCTCTCAATTTTTAGGATTCTCTGCAGGCTCGGAAGGCTGACTGTTTCCATACCATACATTGCATTTGAGGACAAATATTTCTTGTTGTAGACGTTTCTGGTGGCTCAGTTCAGCCTTTCCAGTTTGGCTATTCTTCCTTCTATGGCTGCCCTATCCGAACCGTTGCTACAGATTATCTCTCCTAGGTATTTAAATTTTTGTGTTCCTTTCACCTGCTCATAAACTGTTTTCAACATCTTCTTGCTAAAGCTGGTATCCGCCGTCATAATTTCCGCCTTTTCATACGAGATGAGTAGTCCTGTTTTCTCAGCTATTTCTTTCAGGGTGTTTACCTGTTTTATTGCCTCCTCCTCTATCTCCACCAGCAGGGCTAGTTCGTCTGCAAAGGTACTTTACTTTCACATTGTCCCTATTTGTTCCTGTCCCTGCATCTGCCTCGTTCTTGCCAGAAAATTCTAATGATTTTATCAAGGACTACAATAAACAGTATTGGTGACGGGCCGTCGCCTTACCTCAGCCCCTTGTTTATTTGAAGTGGTTCACTCTGGAATTTTATTTTTGGATTGGTCTTTGTCCGAGTCAGTTTTATCAGGATTATTATTTTTTGTATACTCCGTATTCCCTCAGAATTTCGAGTAATATTTCACTGCCTATTGAATCATAGCCCTTTTTAAAGTCTACAGAGGAGACGCGGAGATTTTTCCGGAGTCTTTGTAATAAAATATCTTATGATCGATTTGAAGCTAATTGGAAATATTATAAATACAATTTTAAAATAAAATATAAGGCAAATTTCTTAATTGAAAAAAAACGTCCTATTTTTGTTAAATAAAAGTTTTGAGGAAAAAACCTATATTTTCTCTGTTTCTCCACGACTAAACACGTAAAAAATACTCTAGATGTAATGAGAAGAACTTTTCTATTTTTTCCTAAACAAAATCTAGAGGACATTTTACCATTTCCTCCAATTAATCGGGTAACTCTGTATTATATAGGTCGTTGAAAAAAGAAATCAAAATAATTGCAAAATCTCTTATCATAATGTAATCCACTTCAGATCCACTAAATATTGAAAAAAATGAAATGAAATAAAACGAAGGAGTATAACTACATTAAACGTATTGAAAATGAGTTTCAATTAAATTGAGAAATGCGATAGTGATTCAATTTCATGTGATAGTGATTTCATGCATAAGGTTACATATTAATGTACATTACATACCTATCACACACACATATTATATACTATATTGCACACATATACATATTACATCCATAACTATTTTAAAATGCATAAGGATACATGGGTATGAGGAAATATTTAACAATAAACTAACAAAATATTGATTCATATTTAAGTTGAAGGGGGAATAAATAAATGTTGCCAAATTAATATTATGGTTTATGGTTCTAATATTAAAATACTAGATGTTTTAAATAGTTCTTTATAAAATATTTATTTATGTATTTTAGATATAATAAATTCACCTACATGTAAAAATCTGATTTGGAAGTAAAAAAAAAAAACTGAGAATATAAGATTTTTTGAACCAATTTTATTAAGTATTTCAATGATTGGAATATTAGGAATAATTTGGCTAGTTTTAAAAGTGGTAACATAAAATTAAGAAGTTACCAAAATGGATTATAATCAGTTTTTATTATATATAATAAAAAAATTGTTTTTAAATTAATATATAAAAACTAATATGTGGAATTAAAAGTTTTGAAACTCAACTTGAAAAATATTGAATTTTTTTAAATTATACTTAATAAAAATAAACATCTAAATACATCTATGGAGATACTTACCAATAATCTTTTATTAATATGAACTTCAAAGTTCTGTTAAACGAACGTTTTGGAGAACTTGGTTTTCAGAGCCTATTCTTCTACAAATATAATGATGTAGCTGTAAATATTTGTAAATAAAATTTTAAAACTTTTTTATGTATAGAATCAAATCAAACCATAGTTATGAAACCATCTATTACTCAATTTACTTATTCTAGTTTCTTCCTTACGCATCTCCACTTGTATGTATAATTTATTTTGTTTATATATATTTAGTTATATTTCTAATCAATTTTTTTAATCAAAAAAATACGACCTAACCAAAAAAAAAAAAGAACGGTGAGTAAAAACGTCGTTTAAAAAGAAATTTGTAGTTTATAGTAACAAAGTAATTTTGTAAATTTTCACTGATGCTTTTTGATTATAAACTAAGACTTTCCTAAGTTTATTAATTCTATAATTCATGTTAATTTCTTGTTTGACAGTAGTTAATTATTTAAAACAAACTTTATCATTAGAGAATCATTTTTCACAACTATTTTTATTTATTTCTAAGCTTTCAGTCCATCAACTCATTGCCAAGAAGGTATTTAATTGAAGTATCCAGGTTTAAACAATGTTTCTATTATAAGGTTTGTGCCCAAATAAAATCATACTAATTATAAAACATGAAAGAGATGGCCAGAAGTGCAATAAAAAAACAACAATTTACCTCTTATTTTTGTTCATTTTTATATAATTTTCTTTTCAGTTATATTTACATAATTTTAAACTCCACCTCAATTTACTTCTTTTTATCTTGATATCTTACATTGTAAAAATATTTTTAATTGTGTTTGTATATTTTTTAGTCCTAATGAAGTTCTACAAAATGGAGCGAAATGTCACCAAATATTTAGTTGTAAACTATTTTTTGTTCCTTTTTGACGGCACCCCAGACCATTTTCTTCATATTTTAAAAAATATGGCCAATCATTTATATATATAACATAACAATTTTTTATTTTAATTGTTTCAACATATACCCATAAAATACCCATTTTAGCTTATTTGTTCACTTATTTATTAACAAAACCTATCTTCACCATTTGTTTTGTTATTTAAAAATAAAATTTAAACCTGGATACATCATTTAAGAGGTAGCCTTGATAATGGTCTAGGCATTGGAATCATTGTTAAAAATAATAAACAGTTGAGGTAATAGATGAAATGAAGATTGTATTTTAAACTAAGGCTTTCCTATAAGAGATGCAATTATATAATATGAACAAAATTAACAAATTAGCTAAATATTTTTCTTTAAAATATTTTTAGTTAATAAAATGTAAGTTCATCCAACGTAGATATTTAAAACCTTGGTTTCCACCATTAGTTTTTTTTCTTTTTAATCTCGATACTTCAACTCTTGCTGTTCTGCGCGCTGAATGGCCACAGTCAGACATAGCGTATAGGAATCTGAGAATCAAAGTCTTCAAATCTTGAAAACCTATCTAGTTTTTATTTATACGCAGGCTTTATGCACAGTAAAACAGAACATATTGAAATGATAATTTTGATTTGTTATCGATTTCCCTTTGGAAATCGATTTCATTTCATGGGAATCTGTCACAAGTATAGTGAAATTAGAATAACATGTTTTGGGCAGAGTACCTGCTCTTCAGAACTATTACTTAGTTTATTAAAAGGCTCTAATTGGTGAGCTTCTATGTGGAAAGAGCTCAGTTGGATAACATGTGAGGGATTAATGCCATACCTTTTAAATGACTTCTTAAAAGTATTGCTTTTAAAGCGTATAACTATATATTTTTTAATTATTGTTATTTATGTATTTTAGTTAAAATTACAGAGGCTTCGATAGATGGGTGTTTTTTCGTTGTCTAAAAGTTATATTGCACACAATAAACACATTTCATTCATTCTTTATAGAAATAGTTTTTTATTTTATGCTATTTCGGCTGATTTTTTCCCTAAAATTTCCTGGAAATTTTTGTTAAGCTATATCAAGGTAAATATTCTTTTATACTTACAACTCGAAATTTAAATTTCCCTTCCCTCGTGTTGATCAAATATGGAAAATTTAAGTGTAAACTCAAGCGGGTTGAGATCCCAAGCAGGAGGGTCACAGGTGCCGTGGGCGGGGCTAAATATATTAAATTAAAATCAATGCAGAGCTGGGCCTGCGCCGGGTGAGGCCACGCCCGCACGGCATCAGTGCACCACCTCACGTAGCCTACTGTCGCTTTGTAGGCGAATACCGACCTCTGTATACATCATCCTCACATGTCTCATCTCCTTGTCTTTGGATATGTGTCCAAGTTAGCTTTGTCATACGACATGATCCTATCTATTTCTCTCCGTTTCTGAGATCAATTCGTAAATGGGAAACTTAAATATTATATGTAATGTAAATTTAAAATTTATAATTATGGATGTTTGACAGGAGATGTAATCAAGGAAAATATGTGGGATGCGGTTAAGATAAAAAAAGAGTAATAACACTATAAGTGTTATATGCACTTATGTTTCGGGATTAGTTGTAAACTTCCCCAGTCCTATGAACAACCAACCAAAAACAAGATACAACCATAACAAAAGAAGAATTAATATGGTTTATTGTTGAAAGATAGTCCGGGTGGCGGTCAATAAATGTATCAAAATAGAAGAAAAAACTATTTATTGTTACAACACGAGTTGCCATCCTTTTTTCAATTAAGACAGCCCTGACGAAGCCCTGCAAAGTGGGGCGAAACTTTGTTTAACAATAAATAGTCTTTTCTACTGTTTTGGTACCTTTATTGATCACCACCTGGACCCTGTTTCATAATAAAGTACAAACTAATACTATTAGTCTTGTAGGTAATTCAATTACATAGACTTGTACAATAGTAACTTGTATTTTAGTATTTTTTAATTCCTGTAATATTACTAATAATCATCCCTATCATGAAAAAAATAAGTATTAGTATTATTACCACACTAGTTTGTTTGTTTTTTTGGTTGTTTAGTGGCGCCAAACTTCATTGGTCATCAACGCCATTTATATTTTATTTAATTTTGCTAATATTCGTTAAATTTTATTTATTTTTAATTTTTTTTTTAATTTTTTTTTTCTTCATATCAAGTTATATTTTTGTCAGTAAATTTTGTGATTTTAAAAACT
>NW_027106187.1:20224-22535 GCF_000696795.3 Halyomorpha halys | reverse complement strand
ACTTCATCGGATGGATGATGGTTCTGTGTCAGTGGCGTACCGTCGGCCGCCCGTGGTAGAGGAAACTTTTGCCGTTCTCATGTTTAGAAATTTAAATTAAAATGACTAAAATATACGGTAATGCTAAAGAAAATTTTAGCAAAAACATCATATTTATCTCGTATTTTACGGGTTACAAATAAAAACGTGATGCAATGAAATGTTTCAAATTTTTACAAGATATTATTATTATTTATTGTAAACTTTTGTGGCCCCTATTTTTTAAAATATTTTATGCTGGTGTTTAAAAAGCAAAAAATATACTTAAGGAGAGTTTTCTAAATATAGGAATTCACCGATAACATGGTAATGTAGGAAACTACTGTTTGTGGCCTTGTCGCTGAGGCAGATGTTACGATAGAAACCTAGGCTGGGGCGGAATTAGTTTGGTTACAGAGAGTACTTTTTTTAAGATGTCTTTCCATCAGAAGTTAAGCCATCGGTGCTAAAGATCACAGTGCAATCAAGTTAGGAACAATAAAGCTCCACAGTCACAACAAAGATAAATACATTAGAACAAGTCATATTTTAAAAATTGACTATTGCAGTTCAGGCGATGGTTAGATGCTCCGCTCATGATCCATTGTTCATGAGCCATGCTCTCGGAACAATCAGATCACAGGTTTTGGTGAAATATCGAAGGGTGTTGTACTAGGCAGAGGTGAGAGGAAGCCTAGAGCAGCGATTGTGGTATATTAGAGGGAAACAAAAATTTATAATAAATAATAATAAAATCCTTAAACATTTCATTTCGTGACATTTTTATTTGTAACCTATACAATACACGATAAATAGACGCCAAAGGCCTACCAACCTATATACCTCCTTCCAGTTACCAGAAAAGTTCTAGAGCACATAATTGAGAACAGCCTTAGACCACTCCTAACAGCAGCAATCCACCCATGGAAATTCGGATCGACCCGTGGCAGGGGGAAAACGGATGAGCTGCTGAAAGTGCGTGGGGACGTAGAGGAAGCGGCAGAGAAATATGTCTTATTGATACTGTTCGACATATCCTTCGCCTTCGCTAGTGGCCCCGGGTACTTCAGCGATTTCAAGAGCTCAACACCTCCAGTTACCTATACTCTCTAATAGGTAGTTACTTTTATAACAGAAGAGCCAGGATTAGGGGTAACGACTATGAGGTGGAGGAAAAACTTGAAAGAGGATGCCTACAGGGTTCGATCCTAGGTCCCGCCCTCTCTATCACTCAATGGATTGAGCAGGGTAGGGGGTGCGTTCTGCGGAATCAGGTGCCACGATGACCATTTACAATAGTAGGATCATGCAGCCCTGAAATGGATGTTACATTTGAGAGATCCTTCTACTAGTAGGGATAAAAGGCCGATTCTGGGCCAGGATAATGAGCAACATTTCAGAGACTGATGGATCAACTACTTTCAGAAATAAAAGGAGATAAATGTCTAGTATATCCTGATGATATTATCGTCCACAGCGCAAATATAGAGGAACACTGTCAGCTATTAGGAAGGGTGTTAGCGCGACTAAACGAAGCTAATTTACAAGCGAATCTGGAGAAATGCCACTTTGCGCAGAGTGAAGTCCATCATCTGGGACATATAGTTTCCAGGGAAGGTGTGAGGCCCGATCCGAAGAAGGTGGATGCAGTGATAGAGTATCCAGTCCCAAGAACTACTAAGGATGTCAAAGCGTTTTTGGGCCTAGCTGGATATTATAGGCGATTTGTTCCGGGATTTTCCAATCTTGCAAAACCTCTTACGATCATCTTAAGAAAGAATGAAAAATTCCACTGGGGAGAGGCGCAAAGAACATCTTTCGAGGCTGTCAAAGAAGCATTGTGTTCAAACGCTGTTTTAATTTAACCGGATATTAATGATCCCTTAATACTATCAACAGACGCTTCGAGTGTAGCATTAGGAGCGGTACTTTCTCAGATGAGGGAAGGTTATGAGAGACCAGTGGCGTATGCCAGCCGTCAACTTAATAATGCCGAGCGTAACTACTCTGCTACTGAAAGAGAGTTACTGGCTGTAGTATGGGCCACTGCTCAATTCTGGTGCTATTTACTAGGAAGGAAATTCACTCTATTAACGGATCATGCAGCCCTGAAATGGATGTTACATTTGAGAGATCCTTCTTCTAGTAGGGATAAAAGGCCGATTCTGGGCCAGGATAATGAGCCTTTTTGGACTTTGGACCCTAGCCTCGAATCTATCTTAACCACTGGTCACGTGACCTATGGGGGGATTTGGATTTAAATTTTTACTTCGACCTACCCTTAACCACTCAC
>NW_027106187.1:13313-13714 GCF_000696795.3 Halyomorpha halys | reverse complement strand
TGTAATAGACGAGACAGAAGAATTGGTGATGGCAGCGCATGCGCGGGAGGTATCGGGCAGAAAGGGAGAAAAAATCATATGTTCTGTTGTTGGTTGTTTTTTTTTTAATAAATGGACATTGATGTAAAGTCTATTGTATTGTTTGGTTTCTCTGTGAGTTGAGTTAAGTTTCAAACTGTGTATTGAGAAGTGATCTTTCGTTCACCGTTATTGTTTACCTTTGGACATAGATAACAATTGTATGTATTTTAATTGTAGGTTAGATTATAAGTTTGTAACAAGTACATAGATACAATTAGATAAGTTAGAATAGGGCCTTTGTTAGCTAAGATTGTTATTTTAATTTTACAATTAGTTTAAGTAAATCTGTATTTGAATAAACATTAAAAACACATGTTTCT
>NW_027106187.1:8987-10948 GCF_000696795.3 Halyomorpha halys | reverse complement strand
CACCACCTCCGGAAACGTGTAAGTCGATTTATTTAAATTTCTTGAAGAGATTTCCTTTCTTTTTTCTTCTGTATTAATTTTTTTTCCTTAGTTTAATATCATAAAAGATTTTTTACTATCGATTATTTTTTATTTTTCCTTATTTGATATTTTTAAGAGTTATAATCTGTTGTATTTTATTTTTATATCTTACCACTGTTTGAAACATAATATACCTTTGAATTTCATGAAGATATTAAAAAATAAATACCCTATTTTATGCTTTAGTTAAAAAGAAAAATAACACGACCATTCGTACATTTTTAACATTTGGCAATTATATTAGCTGATAATAATGACGTCACATATCCTACTCCTATAAGTAATTTATTAGTGGTTCAAAGTTTCTTCACTTCGACCGAAAGATTTAACTGATGAAGATGATAATCGAGACAAATATCAGTGTTTATGTTTTAGGTATTGCCTGTTCAAAATGCAGTCCTTAGGAAATCAAATGATGCTTTGTTGATATCCGCTGAGGAAACTAAAATAGAAAGCATTATAGTTCAAAGTCGAAAGTATTAAAAGATAAGAGAGATTAAAAAGTCCTACATAGTAACAGATCTATTTATCTCACAGTTTGTTTATGGTTTAGGGATTATACAAGTTGAAAGTCCCTTGTTTACATTCATCGAAGGAATTAGAAGATAAAGGTCTACACATCAGTGTTTGTATTTTAGGTTTAACCAGTTCAAATTATTCACATTGTTTACACTAAAAGATTGAAAACAGGGGGAATATGGTTCAAAGTCGAAATTAGTAAAAGATAAGGGAGATTAAAAAGTCCTACTTAGTAACTGATCTATTTGCCTCTAAGTTTGTTTATGCCGAGAATCGCAATAAAATGGTAACGAACAAAAAGAAAAGGACCGCGACACACTTGAAAACAAACATGGCGCCTAACGAAAATAATAGGATTGCGAGACCCTCATAATAAAATGATGGCTAACGAAAAGAAGAAGATCGCGAGACCCTAATAATAAAATGAAAATCATGCGGAAAGAATGCGGTCGGGCGCACTCAAGCTTCACCAAATCCGTAAGTCTCTCAAACAGTATAAAAGCAGAATGGCGGCCGTGCACACTGTGGCACTTCTAAAACCCTCAATCGCTCAAGTTACAGGAAAAACCAAGATGGCGTACGGAGGTTATATTATAAGAAGTTGTTACCTAGCCCTTCGATGGGTGGTGGGGTAAACAAAATAAAAATGAAATGATGTCCGGGCACATTTAGCCCCTGGTGACGGTCACGTGACTTAAATCAGGGCGTGGCCTAATGATCATGTGAGTGGTTATGTCGAACTAAATTTGAACCTAAATCCCCCGCCAGGGGGGGGTCACGTGACCAAAATCTAGCCTATGATTGGCTGCCTAATGAACACGTGACCGACCACGTGAGTGGTTAAGGGTAGGTCGATCTAAAAATTTAAATTCAAATCCCCCAATAGGTCACGTGACCAGTGGTTATGGTAGGTTCAAGGCTAGGGTCCGAAGTCCAAGGTCACGTGACCGGTGGTTAAGGCTGGTTCGAGGCTAGGGTCCAAAGTCCAAAAAGGCTCATTGTCCTGGCCCAGAATCGGCCTTTTATCCCATGTCCTGTGTTTTCTGAGATATACCTCCATTTCTTGGAATCGGAATCTTACGATGGATCAAAAGAAGAGACTGGCTACCATACAGTGATTGGCACCGCTGAGAGTCACTGAGACCTACAGAACAGAGTCACATGAAGCGGTGCAGGTGCTAGCAGGAGCGATGCCGCTGGACCTCATCTTCAAGGATGATTTCGTTAAGTACGAAGTAAAGATGCAGGAGTTGGTAGTGCTACCGAAGGACTCCTAAAAATGATTAGTGAGAACCTATGGAAGAAGATGTTGCGGGAGGATTCTATTTAAGAATTGAATGGACGCTGGCTGGAGAGCAAGA
>NW_027106187.1:7884-8202 GCF_000696795.3 Halyomorpha halys | reverse complement strand
TTTCTTATTCTTTTTAAACTAAAAATCGATATTTTGATGAGCAAATATCGTAATACTTTTATAAATCATCTATATCAATATTATCAACAATGTTAAATACTTTTTTTTTTTTTTACTTTTTTTAACTTTTCATAAAATGTTATAGTTTTATTTAAAAAAATATCGATATTTCAAAAATCGAATATCGGTAATTTGTTGAAAATATTCGATATCCTTATTACAAGAATGTTAAATACTGAAATGAATATGAAATCCTCAAAATAAAATATCGAAAAGGTACCTTTTTTTAACTTTTCATAAAATGTTATAGTTTTATTT
>NW_027106187.1:7537-7834 GCF_000696795.3 Halyomorpha halys | reverse complement strand
ATAATTCATTTTGATAATTTCATATTCATTTCGGTATTTAATATTGTTGATAATATCGATATTGATGATTGGCAACAATATTTCGATATTATTTTTTTTTAGAAATATCTACATTTGGTTTAAAACGATTGAGATTAAGAAGATGAAAATTTTATAAAAAGCATAAAAATAGTTTTTCGAATTAATAAAATATCGAAATATTTTTTCGTAGCTTTTCATAAAATGTTATAGTTTTCTTCCACAAAACATCGATATTTCTATCAAATAAAACATCGAAATATTGTTTCAAATCTTCGA
>NW_027106187.1:6668-7487 GCF_000696795.3 Halyomorpha halys | reverse complement strand
ACAAGAATGTAAAATATCGAAATGAACATGTAATTATCAAAATAAAATATCGATATACCATATCTAAATTTTCTATTATTTTAAAAAAAAATATCGAGACTTTGACAAACTTATAACGGAGTATTGTTGCGAATGCTCGATATCGCTATCACAACAATGAAAAATATCGAAATAAATATGTAATTATCAAAATAATAATATCGATATTACATTTTTTAATTTTCTATATAATTTTGTAGTCTTTTTAAACAAAATATCGATATCTTGATAAAATAATACTGGAATATTGTGGCTCATTTTCCATATCGATATTACAACAATAGAAAATATCGAAATAAATATGTAATTATAAAAATTAATTATCGATATTCCATTTTTAAATTTTCTATACAATTTAAACAATTATATTTTATTTTATATTTGTTATGTTTATGATATAGTTGTCGTGGTGTTGCTTTGCTTCAATGTTATTAAGATTTTCTTATATGTTTTGATTAGGTATGACATAAAATAAGTCTTCCTATATTATCATTTTATAATTATTATTACTGTAATTCATTAAATTTCTATTACTAAAATTCGACATCGATATTTTAGTTCCGTAGAATGAACTTCGTCCGTGAAGAGGTAGAAAATGGAGAATCTCAAGATGCCAGAATCTTCACTCCAAGCTGATATTATCAAATAGCCTTTGTCAGGCCTAGATATCAATATCTCCGAAGTTCTAAGTCAACTCAAAAATGATTTTTTGTTTCTATTTTAGAACATCTGCCGTATTTTATTTTTAGTTGGGAGTGTCATAAATGTTGACTCTTAACT
>NW_027106187.1:3918-4279 GCF_000696795.3 Halyomorpha halys | reverse complement strand
AATCCTTGAAACTCTGCTGTAGATTAGAATACCTCAACTTCTATGATAATTTTTTTCATAAGATTTCCGAACTTGCCGCGCGGAACAACTCACTTTTCAAATTTCTATCATTGTGCTCAAGAATCTCCTCAACCTACAATTCCATTATTCTTGAATGAAATTCTTCCTATTAAGTAATATGTTGACGACATCTTCTTTGTTCTCAATTCTGACAAACTCTCTGAAATCATATCAGCCTATAATTCCTCCTTCCCTAGTCTTTCGTTGAAGGAGAAATTGATTGTTCCCTCTCTTTTTCTCTCATCCTTACCGTAGGAGATTCAGCTGATACCTTGTCTACTAGTTGGTATATCAAATCCAT
>NW_027106187.1:0-738 GCF_000696795.3 Halyomorpha halys | reverse complement strand
TCGTCAATGAAATAAGTGCTGCAGAAACGTTTAGCAATTCCATATCTTTATTAATCTGGATTCGAATAAATTTAAACATTTTATGGCTTCTATTTGAGAATGCAACGATGATTTTTAATCACTTGGTAAATACCTCGACAAGATGTCCACGGATTGGAAAACGTAGAGATCCTTGAACCAAAGATTTGAAAAGAGTGAAAGATCATAACATTTATAGTATTCTTTGTAACAATATGATTTTAACGAATTGATAAAATATACAAGAATATTGATAGGATGGACACAATGAACAAATGGGTTTGTTCCCCAAGAGCCCGGAATCTTTCTAAACAACGGATCTTCTATTGCCGGTTGTCTTTTACAACAAAAGCTATTGAATCTGTGTATGTAGTAGGATTGGCCAGAAGGTAACAGTAGGTCAGGTCAAAGTGGCTTGGGTTGGAGTTGCTTGTGATGTGCTAGTGTACATACACTACAATACCTACAGTGCTATGTTTATAACTTGTGGCTTAATTAATTAATATTTTCCATCAGTTATTACTTTCATTAATTATTAATAATAAAGATAACAGTAACAAACCAAAATCCATAGACAAATGCATAGATTCAGCATATTTTGCTGTTTGTGTGATATTCAATCACCGGTAACCAGAATGAAGTCTAAGGATCATACGATCATACGAGGAGAAGAGTTCTCCTGAGAACGTCAAGATTAAGCTGGTCAAAACATGTGGCCAG
>NW_027106186.1:4579-4912 GCF_000696795.3 Halyomorpha halys | reverse complement strand
GTCACCTATCACTAAAATAAATAACATTAAACCTTTAATTGATTAATAAAAATAATGAATATGTTTATACATATAAACGCCGTCTTTCGGTTTTTCAAACATAAAAAGGTTTAAAAATCAATTTTATTTTATAATCGATAGTTATATCATAGTGCAATAAAGTGGCGACGTGATCTTTAATCACGACAATTTAAACCGTAATTGGAAATATTTGCAACGTTGTGCACAGCTTCACACTATTTTCACTTATCATCCCACTAAAAACAGAAATTAATTCTTGTTTGTTTCAAAACATCAGTTTTTTCACGATAAAAAATCTTGCTTTACTATCAC
>NW_027106186.1:0-1919 GCF_000696795.3 Halyomorpha halys | reverse complement strand
AATACAATATTATTCGGATAATAATTTTTTTTTTATGTTCAAAACTTCCAATTTGAATCTTCTTTATTCTAAATTATCATAATGTTACACACCGTTTCGGACTATTGTCCTATATTTATGAACTTTAATAAACCTAAAAATATTAGTAATAATTCACTGTAACAACAATCCTCATCTATGTGCATTTATAAATCATATAATTATTTAATTTATAATCTTAAACACTTTATTGAGACAGGTTAATTTTTTTAAAATAAATAATTTAATTTCTATCCATTTTAGTCTCAACGCATTTTATTTTAATTTTTAATTTTTTATAAGTCTGACGTTTCGGCCAATCCGGCCATCCTTAGGGATAATCTACTTAATACAATTTTGGAACTATATATATGACTTAAAACTCAACTCCATGCAGGCTATTCTGCCCAGGTAAAAAAAAAACAATTTCTAATTAGTCAAAATTCACATTAAAACCATAATTAAAATCATTTATCACAGTCACTATGTGTTAAAACTTTATCGCAACAATGCTTGTAACCTTCCTCCTCACATAATTATATTTACCTCATAATTAGTCAAACTTTTAATTTCACAAAGAAAATTTTGTCATTATCTACATGGCTGAAAAAATTGCTTTACTCTGTTTTTATTTTATTATTATTCATTATTAGTGCATTATTCTCCTCTCTTTAGCACAAAATGTATATTTCTTACTACCGCTTTGGACCTTATCTCATGTCCAGTTCGGTTACCTCCCTATTTATATGTCCCACTTCGTCTATTGTGTAATTTAAATTAAACTTAGTGATTTTTTCTATGATTTGACTGTTCTAAGCCCACTTATTTCCTCTTATTTTTATATTTATATGTTTAGTCTATTTATAATGTCGGCGTAGTGTGTATTTAAGTGTTTAATGTCAGTTTTGTAGTTTACTGTGTCTTGGATGTTTTTGGTTATATGTATAGCTTCCAGAAATCTTCTGCTTTTTGTGTTTTGTGCTGTATCTATTATTTTAGGATTTTCAAAGTTGAATATCTTGTATATTGCATTTCATTTTTCCATTTTATTAATTTTGTCTTTCATGTTGGACAGCTTTCTTTGTAACTTATTTTTATTGTGTAGAACAGTTCTAATATTTACATGATCATATTCTGTTAGTATTCGTTTTATTTTATTAGTTAGGCCTGGAATGTATTGAAGTCTGAAGAATTTTTTATTATTGTCATTACAAGTTGTTTCATCTTGTCCTTTTTCACTAGTATCGCCCACTGTAACCTTTTTGTTTACTTCTTTATAAAATCCAGTAATTCTTTTTTGTCTTGGTTGTTTTTCTTGCTTTGTTGTTCTGATTGTTTTTATTTTTTTCAGTGTTCTATTTTCTGTATTGTTTCTGGTTGTATGTTTATTGTTTACTTTATTGTACCATAGTCTATTAATCATACATACCAGGCCTAACTAATAAAGTAGAAAGAACACTGACAGAATATGATCATGTACAAAATTTAGAACTGGTCTATACAATAACAATAAGTTACAAATTAAGTTTTCCAACATGAAAAACAAAATTAATAAAATGGACAAATTCAATGCAATATACAAGATAGATTGCAAAAATTGTGAGAAAGTATACATTGGTCAGAGTTGGGCAAAAAGTATTCGATTAACGAGAGAGAAATAAATTTCTATTCAAGGCTTGTATTCGATTGACGAGAGACAAATGCATTTTTATGCGAAGTTTGTATTCGATTGACGAGAGACGAATACATTTTTATTCGGATAAAAATGCGACTAAACAAATACTTCTGTATTCGAATAATTTTGTATTCGAATATTTGAAACATGATTTCAATCGAATAAAAAATTAGTCGAATACAAAATTAGTCCAATACAATATTATTCGGATAATAATTTTTTTTTT
>NW_027106185.1:4927-5541 GCF_000696795.3 Halyomorpha halys | reverse complement strand
ACTCTAATATTTTTACTTTCTCTTAGCGATATATGACATGCATAGCAAGGAGTATTGCGATCGTACACAATTTAGAACTCGAGTTTCATATGGACACGTGAGGTCTTCTAAGTCCAAATAACCGAGACTCACAAAATGGTCTGTGTGCAAACAACCCAGCCCAAAATTTGTTAAATTTTTTAACTAATTAAACATTTGTTTAACTGTTGCAGTATTGGAACAAAAAAAGTTGATATTTACTAATCCCACCTCCAGAAACCCTAAATTTTCATAGTAACAAAAAATGATTTATTTTTTAAATTTAAAAATGGTACTTAGATCAGATTTACTAAATGTATTATAATGTACAGTTTTAAATAGCAATAAATAAATATTTAAAAAAAATGATAAATCAAGTCCTACAATTTCTTTCTTTTATTTAGGGCCTAAATGCCGAATCAAGTATCTCTATTTTTTTTTTTTTTTAATAAACTGATTGTTGGTAGTAATAAAGAATGGTTACACATAAAATATGAAAGAATTTGATATTTCTTAATTTTTCAATTTCCTTGGTTGTAATATCAATAGTAAGATTTTCCTTTCACTTCTCTATATATAAATTATTTAAGACAAGT
>NW_027106185.1:0-508 GCF_000696795.3 Halyomorpha halys | reverse complement strand
AAAACAATTATCCAAGGGCCGTCCGTAGCTGAGATGGTTAGGCGGAGATCTGTCAGTCTGAGATCTGCGGGCGGTGCCTGTTCGAATCTGGCGTAGGGCGTTGATTTTTTTCATTAAGTCGTGGTCCCACAAAATGAAAACTTGACCCCACCATGGTTAGAATAGGTTGGTCACCTGTAGATAACAGGACCAACATCACCTTGGCTGATTGCCTTACATTATTAAAAAACTATATTACCCGAGTTTTGCACGTAAATTATAACTATATTATAATTACTCGTTATAATACACAGTATTATTTAAGCAATTTTTAAAATACTTAACAAACATATGTTTAAATAGATTTAGTATTCTAAACATTAAGCCAAAATCCTGAAGGAAGTTAAGCTCAGTTGAGTTCAGGTAGACAAAAAACTAATTAGATATTGATATTTTTGACCTGGGCAGAATAGCCTGCATGAAGTTTAGAGTTGTTAAATTATATGTTTTCAAAGTGGTATTGAGTAGA
>NW_027106184.1:2336-3165 GCF_000696795.3 Halyomorpha halys | reverse complement strand
GAAGACCAACCGAAATCCCTCTGTAGCAATAGAGCTATGAGAAGACAGTAGAGGCCAGGGGTCATGATATTTCACATTTTATTTCGTTGTGTAACACATAATAAATTTATTATCCGTCCAATTTGCTATTTATGTAATAATATATTGAAATTCAATATTGCACGCTCGTACAAGACAGGAAACTGCTCGTCGATTTCGACTATTACAACATTTACTAGAAAAACGGTCTAAATTGCCAATCCATTACAAAAGACTGATCTACATGACTATTATAAGGCCTATCTGAACATACGGAGTTGAGCTTTGGGGCTATACTAAACCATCGAATTCCTCTCAAATCCAATCCTTACAGTCAAAAATCCTTCGTAAAATCCTTAATTGTCACAAATCAAGTCATCTATCATGACCCATATGTTGCAGATTTGGCCAAAACCAGATACCATTCCTTCCATGGAAAACTTCCCAATCATTCCAACCACCCAAATCCACTTGTTTCTAACCTGGCTTCTCCTTTATTACCTAATAATCTTCCTAGCCGTCTGAAAAGAAGATGGCCTCGTGATCTTCTCCTCAAGAAATGTTATTGGAGTTCTATCAATTGGTAGATTCTCCACATGTTAATACTACGTCACTATCTCACCTACAGCAAATTAACTTGTTGTATATATGTGTATACAGTTGTAAATAACAATAAATAAATGATTAAAAAAAATATATATTGCACGTCTTACTTTTTCTAGTTTAAATAAATCGACTTGGATGATTTCGCAGAAAACTGCATATTTGGCCCATTTTATCACAAATTAAATAATTTCGATTTTCAAAGCTT
>NW_027106184.1:0-329 GCF_000696795.3 Halyomorpha halys | reverse complement strand
AGTAACTATAAGTGTTAATAGTTATATTTAGTTATATAAGTCGTCAACTATTTCCGCTTGGTTAAACGTATTTTTTTTTGTACAGTAAGAGGTGTACACCCGCTCTCTACTGTACAATTAATTAATTATTTTTGTATTTTTACTGACCGCACCCCTGACCATCTTCTTCTCATATAAGCGTTTAAAATTAAATATCCAATAAGACGGTAAGCTTCTAGAATCTCCGAATCGGTGTATGTTTGAAACTCTGGCTGGGACATAGAGAAACAATATGGAAGACCGATTAATAAGTACTGATAGGTGTACCATTTGATCATTTAATCAGTACT
>NW_027106183.1:0-5440 GCF_000696795.3 Halyomorpha halys | reverse complement strand
TTTAACACGCTTTAACATAGATCATGAATACCCCTAATGTATCTTTGGCAATTAAAACAGGAAATCTTCCGTTTGGTTTAAATGAATGAAGTAATGGTGTACGTAGTTTTAGTGCATGGTGATTACACATGGGAAATTTTTTTATTTTAAGTATCTAAATTTTAACATAAGTCACTCAGATGTTCTTAGAAACATTTTTTTTTTCCTTCGGTATTTTCCCTGATCCGAAGAAAATTCTGAAATTGATTTTGGAGGGGGGTAAAGGAAGAAGAAGGAGTTGATGATGTATCAGGAAATGATCCAGAAGACTCAGATTATTAGCCTCATGAGGAAGAAATCAATGAGGAACTGGAAATAAAATTATATGACATTGAAGAGAACCCTGAACGAAGGAAAACGATCCAAAAACCACAGGAGAAATTCATACCAGATAATGAATATACACTGTTAACATACCGCTTTCAAGTGCAAAGCCAAAAAATAAATAAATTTTACTTAACTATTAACATTTAGTTATATGAACCAATAAAATGATTTATCTTAAACTATAATGAAAAAACTTAATGTCAGCTATTTAAAAACGTTTTTTTTTACTCACAAATAGTACGTACGTTTAACACAAAAGTAAGATGTAGTAGTGAGGGACGTTGACAATCTAGGGTCAACATCGAATATGCCGTCCCCCATAATTTTGGGTGATCAATATGTTTCTTTAGTGTGCTTAAATTATAATTTTTCCGACTTTTTTCCTTTACGCAGATTAGTAAATTAATGAAATGTCATGGTATCAGTTTTTTAACACTAAAATCAAGAAAATGTTTCCGATAAGTGAGGAATATTTCAATTTTTCCATGTTTATGGGTGACTTATGTAAAGGATTTTTCAAGTTTCTAAATCCAAATATTATTATTTTTTTTTAATAATAATTAAAAGATCTTATCTATATAGTCCAATTTCACTGGTATACAAAGAGAAGCCCTTTAGCAAATATACCGAAAAATAAAAAAAACTGCAAACATTTACCCGTGAGAGATGATTTTAATTTTTTAGCTTGAAACATTTATTTGACCAAATGGAATCCTATTTATGGATTTTGGTAAATTATAGTAATTTTGATACTCTAAGAATTTGATGCTGACGGGTAGAATATCCTAGATGCTTTGAAAGATTTTCTTGACTATAGTGCCACAATACCGGTATCACAAATGAATTTGCTAAAAAGAAAAACTGTTCGTGAAGGAAAAAAATAGTTCGTTTTCGATTTCAGCATCAGGAAAAATAACGATCTATTAAAATTATTAAATCATATTTCAAAAAGTTCTATTTTGTAGATCTGTGTTATCCGTCACAAGTACTGGCTTCATATCAGCTTGCCACTTACGTACAGACTAGACCCGTGTTTTTTTACCATGTTACACAAAAAATCTGTTGGTGTATCGCCGGCTATTCCTTTATCACACTACTCAATTCAGATGAGAATATAATAATTATAATTCTTCACATCTCGAACCCGATCCATTGGGCGACATTGAACCCGAGCTAGTAGAACACTTGCACACTACACGCCACTTACTATTTCAACCAGTGACTGAAGATGTGACAGGACTGTCCAACTAGAACAGTACTTTCTCTGGCGCCGAGGATGGTCCTGTACGACGGGCGATGACCCCGCCATAGGAGACAATAGGATCCTTTTGTTTCAGCCGTAATGGAGGCCCTCTCGATTCAACAGCAGCAGAAGAATCTGCCAGTGATGGATCTCCACTTCGACCCTGAACTGTCACTCGGGTCCCCTCAAACAGCACCCATTGTCCCGAGAGGATCCATCTGGATAACAATTTGTAAGTTGATTCATCTTGTCGCACTGGGATCAGTCAAGAATACTATTTCAATTCTATTGTCCGGAATTGTGCTGAAGGAGTGGAGATCGGAATTATATTATGGCTCGTTTAGTAATGATTGTAACGTACAGGTAAGGATGACAGGAATTACAGTTTGCTTATTATAAAAATCCAACAAACACATAAATATGACTAATAAAATAATTCTTATAGACTTATTGAGTCCTCCATCCTCTTTGAACTGGGCAATGTTTGAGTTGAAAGTTGGGTGAAATACATTATATTCAAAAAAAGAAAAATAATAAGGAATATACACTCATAAATTACGTATTTTTAGAATAAAAGGTTGATATTTGAGGTTTTCGGTACCTGCTACAGTTCTCTCTCTTACTTTTTCTCAGAGGAACGACAAGTCCTGGAGTATACAACCTAGCTGATATTGAAAATCACATGATTTTACATAAAATAACCGGATTTAATCAATGTTTTTTTAAATTAAAATAAAATGTGAAAAATTCATTTTTTAAAGTGTCATTTCTGGCTAGAGAATTTTATCTTAAATGTTGCTGTAACAGCCAAGGCATATAACATTCTTAAGTAATTTCAGTTTCATACCAATTCTCATTTTTGCGTTACCCAGCGTGGGGAAGCTGTCCAATCTCCCCCCCCCCCAAAAAAAAAATAAAAAAAATATTCACTTAATCAATTTTTATTGAAGAATTTGAAAATTTTCTTAAAATTTTGGTTTCATTCGCCTTTTCCTAAAATGTCACAACCTGATCGACTATGGCTTGCCCCTCAAATTTTTTGGTAGATTTGACCATGGCCCTTATCCTCAGTATATGGTAACATAAAAAAAGACTGCGGTCTCAAAATTGAAATAAATATATTCCTGAAGAAAGATATAGTTATTGGGTTGCACTTCACATTTTATAACTAAACAACTAAAGATAAGAATGAAATTGAAGAAGTGTAGCGAAAGATTATGGACAATTATACTTATAGATTGTCAGTAATTTTTCCATCCTTTATTACATCTGATGCAAGTTAAGTATTTTTCTCAATAAATTCACTTTTCCGCATAGTAAGAATCCTTCCACTGTTTTGTGCCCAAGAGCATAGCCAGGATGAAATCTAGAGGGGGCCAAGCCATAGTCAATCAGGTTGTGACATTTCAAAAATTTTTTTTGTTAAATTATTTATTTGTTATTCACTCCATGGGGGGCAGCTTCCCTCTCCTGCCCCCCGCTGGGTTCCATCATGTTTGTACCTATTAACTGCATATTAGTCTGCAGTCTTTTGAGAAAAAAACATCTCTAATGAATTTTTTTTTTTCAACATTCAATCCATAAAACAATTTTCTTTCTTTTAGCATGACGATTAAAAGCATACATTAAAATTCAAAAAAGTATGAATAAGAGTGATAGTAATGTCTTAATCAGGTTGTTTTTTTTAAATTTAATCGAAAATATACAATTCTGGATATGAGGTATGAATTGAAATAATTGATTCAAATAATTAACGAGTTAAAAAAAAATGAACTAAATAGAATAATGAAATTAAATAACTATTTTTTTCGTTTAACATAAGGCTTACCTAACGTCTCTCCACGCCCATGGTTCTCTAACACTTATATTAAGCTAAACAGAAAAGATATAGTCTTACTTACAAGATTAAGAATTAACCATGGTCGTACAAATCGCGGCTTGACATTAATTAAAGTAAAAAAAAAAAAAAATGATAAATGTTCGACATGCAACTCCATCGAGGACCCATTACATATTATACTAAATTGCAGTAGATTTGATAAATACAGGATTAAAGGGATATATATATCCTCTCATCCAAAACAATGGCGCTTTCCTCCAAGGGCTGGCAGATCAAGATAGGGCTACTATTCAGGCTTTGCGCAAATTTATGGCAGAATCCGAAGTAAATTTTTAAATTTAAATAAATAAATAATAACTTGATTTAATAACATCGTCTTCTCCATTATTTTATAATATAACAACAGGGGCAGTGTAGGACTCCAACGGAAGTATTGGGCTAACATAAGAAAAGAAAAAAAAACATAATGCTTCTTCTTTTTTTTGTCTATGAATTGACTTAGATCTATTAAACTATCAGTTTTTAAACTATTATTGTTTACTTTAAACAAACGTCTAAATATAGTTCATTGTTTGCTAAAAATGCGAGACCTTGCGAATGAACGATGTAGGTGATCACTTTAAGCACGTAAAACTAACGCGTAGCAACCGACTCAACACAGTTTCATCCCAAAGAAAAACAAATTTTATCATTAACTTAAAAAAAAAAAATTAATAAAAAAATAAATTTTAGTACCATATATCACAAGATAAGAAGATATGAATTACGGAAACCAGATAATGCAACTAACCTCTGATTTCAAAACCCTTCTATCCTGCCTTTCTCCGCTTTACTGAACAATTGTTAGGCAACAAATGCTTCACCAATTGTGAAATTCTTATTAAGATATTCTTGTTTTCATAATGAATACGAAGATATTTCTTCCTTTTTTTTTTTTTTTCTTGGTTGCTTACAAACTTAATACGACGATTATTTTGATCAGAATCACGAAACGTATGTACTACCTTACAAAATTTATAGAAACAGTAGGAACATTTGTACAAAGATCTTTAAGAGAATCTCACAATGCAATGCCTATTATATATTTAACACGGCTAAAGGAAATCCGTAGAGGTTCAACTGTAGAAGGTCTAACAATCACTTTGTGACACGTGTTAAATTCAAAACATTTGAACATATATAGAATATTGGAAATTATCTAGTAACTTTAAATAATAATTCAAAGTTCATGTTTAGAGTTTTAAATACAAATTAAAAAAAAAAATAAATAAGTCAAACGATTACGTTACGTTCCTTTTAGTTTTGTAACTATTGCTTGATTAAAAAAAAAATTAAACGTATTACATACTACGTTCCTAAACCAGAAAAGTTCAATTACATAATATAGATATGCAGAGGTATGTACTTTATGTGAGAATTTTTTAACATAAGCTTCATTTTTTTAATACATAATATTTTATTAGTTCTATTATTTTTATTATTATTTTTTTTTAAAGTTATTTATTCATTCAAGTGTTTCTTGTAACCGGCTTTTTATTATATTTACCTTTGAATCTATGTGTTAGCATTTTCTTGTAAAATGTATTTATTTGTTTGTTTTTTGGTAAACTGATCTACTGCTGTGATTATTATTGATGGTCTGATCTCACATTGCCGTCTAATAGTGAATTTGTTTAGCGCGTCACTGGAGAGGATCTAGAAGGGTGAATTCAGGAGAGTGAATTTGTTGATCGGGTGAATTAAAAATTATGAAATGGTGAAATTGAAGGAACAGAAAAGGGAAAGAAAAAAAGGAATGAATTGAAATATTTGTATTTGGTGTAGACTGAAATTGATTGTAAAAGGAAACTGTGGGGAAAAAACTGTTTTCTTTCTATTTTATTATACCATGTAATTTATGTATGTCCGATTACGGATTGATTAGTATGCTGTGTGATGTAGCAACCTGATGTATTTGGGCAGCATAGATGAATAAAGTATTTCTTTCTCTA
>NW_027106182.1:2862-3174 GCF_000696795.3 Halyomorpha halys | reverse complement strand
TTTCTAAAATCTGTGGTTTTTCATATCTCTAGAGTACTATTATTATTTTCAGAAATGTGTTTTTTTACCACTAAAATATATTTTTCCTCTTACCTTCTTAAGTTAATTTTCAAATTCTTTCATAGCTTATATTCGTCCATTTCTGATGACTAGTTAGAATGTAAAGTGGGTATTATTTTCACATAAGCAAAATTAAAGATACTTTAGAGGGAGATTTAAAAAAAAATCCGTATTTAAGCCTTTTAAATTAATTTAATAAGAATGAAACCTATCTGATATTAAAGATCTGATTTTAAACTGATATATCGAATT
>NW_027106182.1:2463-2812 GCF_000696795.3 Halyomorpha halys | reverse complement strand
AGATCTGATTTTAAACTGATATATCGAATTTACTTAAAATCGTTTGAGCAGTTTTTGAAAAAAATTGAAAAATCGATTCCATTCTGAAAAAACAACATTTTACATCGAATGTCGTGAACAGATTCGATGTAAAATATTATTTTTTTCTAAAATCTGTGGTTTTTCATATCTCTAGAGTACTATTATTTTTTTCAGAAATGTGTTTTTTTACCACTAAAATATATTTTTCCTCTTACCTTCTTAAGTTAATTTTCAAATCCTTTCATAGCTTATATTCGTCCATTTCTGATGACTAGTTAGAATGTAAAGTAGGTATTATTTTCACATAAACAAAATTAAAGATACTTTA
>NW_027106182.1:0-1383 GCF_000696795.3 Halyomorpha halys | reverse complement strand
CCACCAACTGAACACTAACACGTAGTAAAATAGAGCAGTGGGACCCCACCAACTGAACACTAACACGTAGTAAAATAGTGCAGTGGGACCCCACTTAATATCTCTTTTATTTTTTAAGATGATATTAATATATAATTATTACGAAAACATTAAATCACTATTTATTACCAAATACTTTTTTATAAATTATATTATTAAGTTAGCTTATGATAAAATTATGCCATACTATTTTTAGATTTTTTTATTTAAATCTTATGGCATTTTACTTCTTATCTGACTTTTATTCGTAGAATTTTTCCTTCTCACGTGTATTTCTTTTTTGCGTTAGCTATTTAGGGATTCTCAGGGTGAGAGTGGTCATAAATTCTTTTGGCCTTAGTCACCCAACAAATAAAACTTAGGATAATTTCGGAATACTTTTCAAGTATTTTCATTTAGTTTACACAATAATTGGAAAAATAGAAAACTATCTTGATTTACATTTGGGGAGGTAATCCGTTCAAGGCATCTATCAGCATAACAAAAATTATGACATTGAAAATGTACTCATTTAATTATTTTTTTCTGCTAGGAAGCATTAGAATAAAATTATAAAAAAAATTCTAAGCTTCTATTTTATACAAATATCTCAGATAAAAGATTTAACCCTTGAAAAACAAAAAATTCACCGAGAATGTGTTGGTTACCGAATTAATATTTTCCCTACTTTAAATAATTCTGGATTGTAATTCTAAATTATAATTGTGTTTAAACAATGATTAAATAAACAACAATTTATATAGATAGTAAAAAAAAATCATAGCGAAAGAACAGTCAATTTATTAATAGTTTAATAAATTTTTGACCAGTCAGATCTAGCCAAAGTCAAAGTCTCACGTAAGATAATTGCATTACGTTTCAATTACATCCATTTTGACTAATTTATTGTTAATAATTAGGACATAGCTGGACAACAACAGTTTATAAACAGTAAATAAAATAAAGGTGGTATGGATGCGCTCAGAAAGTAACATAAATAGTACAAAAACCATGAGGTGGGACAAAAATATATCTGAAAATTAAATAAAAATTAAGTAAATAAATAAAATAAATTAAAAATAAGATGTAAAATAATAAATAGAAATATAAAGATTAAAGTATTTAGTAAAGTACAATAAACAAAAGTGAAAGTACAATAAAGTATTTTCTTTTTAGTTATACTTATTGCTGTATATTTTATTTAATTTTTTTTTTTCATTTTAGTATAATTTTTCACCAATTTTTTATCCCTACCTCATAGTTACTTTTCATTTCATGTCATCGTATTCTCTTATTCCAACAAATTTTTAGTTGTTAATAACTTTGTAACTTAACTTTAAAGTTGAAGCCCCGTAAAGCCCCATA
>NW_027106181.1:6624-7823 GCF_000696795.3 Halyomorpha halys | reverse complement strand
GAGACCAGCTAATGTAAAATGTCATTAGAGTGCTACCAATGGGTAGTTTCTCTACACGCCTGTAACACTCTAATTTAACTTAGATCAGATTTACTAAATCTATTACAATGTACAGTTGTAAATAGCAATAAATAAATATTAAAAAAAAAATAACCAACCCTATGAATTTTCAGCCGAGTGAATGTTCTTTATCTTTCGAAACCTCATACAGTGGTTTCTAAAGCGGGTGCCCCGAACGTATACCAGGGGTACCACAAGGTTATGCGCCTTTCTCAAAATTCTTCCCTCCCCAAAACAAAAAAAAAAAAAGCAAATATATAGTGCATTTCAACATGTACTTTACACGGTTTTTATCTCTTATTATTTTACCTACTTAAACACTCTGAGCATAATAACAACCTTTTTTTGTATTTATTTAGCTCGACAAGGGTGCCACTAAATTTCATCAGCCCATTAAAACTGTCGCGGTTAAATACTTTTAGTAATAGCTGATCTAATCGTCTACAAGAATTAATCTTCTGTTTTGGGCATATAAAAAAATAATTATATCTAAGGTGTATTTAAAATAATTAAATATCACGTATTGACTGATATAGATATTTCTTTTACAATAAAGTAAATAAACGTTGATAAAAAATCACCAGAAGGTACGTCTGCCAATTCAAAAACGTAAACAGTTAATAAGTTAATTTACAAAATCGAACATTAAGGACAATAACGCACAGGAATAATAAAACAGAAAATCTTAAAATCATTGGCATTTTACCACCTTAACTATTTTATTTTTATATAATTATCTTAAAATTTATGGATAATAATTTATTTAGAAAAGAAATATATCTACAAAATGTTAGGAAAAAAAATAATTTTATTGAATGACACTATAATAATAAATTTGGTAAACGCACCTTAAACTATGTGGTACCATATCTCTTCAATCGCTTACTAGAAGAACTAATAAATAAGTCAACCAAAAAAAAAAAAACTTGGGTACTTTCTTACTTCTATGATTCCCAATAATTGATTTTGATTCATCAAATATCTGCCCGTATTTTTTCTTAACCGCACATAATTTATTTATTATATTACAGTTAGAATTATGAATGTATGTGTGTTCTTAGTAACAGAAATGTTTAGTAGTTCTTACTAATATTATTGAATTTTTATTTGTATCATATTCTGTATCATCATGTTTTATT
>NW_027106181.1:0-1699 GCF_000696795.3 Halyomorpha halys | reverse complement strand
TATTTTATATATATAGTGTGTATATTGTAAATATATTTTTTATGTATAAGCGAACATAAAAAAATACTATTCCCAAATTCAATCATTCTGCTGTGAATTCTTATAATAAGCGGAGAGTTTCTACAATGATTGAAACTTTTGGGAGAACATCCACGTTCCATATGTTGCCGATTGGGAACAGATATAAATCGTTCCATTTCTTTAATCACCCAAATTCAGTTATTTCTAAGTTTGCTTCCTCTTCAAAAGCAGATAATCCTCTTAAGTGTCTGTAAAGATGGTCTCGAGAACTTATTACTCTTGAAATGTTATTGGAACTGTACCAATTGGTTGTTTCTTCACAGGACTGTATCATGCCGTTGTAACCAATATAACACTCACTTGTTGTACATTTATATTATACAGTTGTGAATTTTAAAAAAATAAATAAACTAAAGAATGGTTTTTGCGCGTTTCTTTATGTATATTTAACTTATCTTTCCACGATTACAAAAGTATTTTATTTTCAAAATTATTCATATTACTCTATTAATAAATTTATATAATTGCCAATTGCTGCTTGAATATTAGTAGAAACACTCACCACTGGAGGGAAATTACCTAATTGGCTGAGAAACCTAAACTGGTATTTACTATACATTAATAAATAAATAAGTAAAAAAAATTAGTGATTACTGTATATCTGAAATTTCATAAATCAAACGAAATTCTAAATGCCACAAATCCACTTCACTAAAATTTGCTCCCCGGAGTATCTCTAAATATTTTAGCAGCTCTCATTTATGAAGGATGATGAATGATGGATGCCGTTGATGGATCGGTCTTCTTATCATCGCCCACCGGAGGGGCGTGCATTAAGTGTAGAATATATCCCACACCACTGTAGCTCACAGGATTCTGTATAAGAACTTCTCTCAGTACTAAATAACTCATAGTTGTTGATAATAAATCGTGTTTTGAGATTTTTTTTTCCAATTTCTTACTGCTTTTGGTGTTGAAATTAGGCTTAAAACAATTTGTATAATTAATAAGCAGAAGATTCAATATAATACAATGTAATAATTCAACAACCCGCTTGCAATACCTAGGCTCGAATAGGATCTCACAACCAGAGCTAAACCTTGCCATTATTGTTTCTGCTGTACAAAAAAAGCAATATATAGGAGCACGGGGTGTAATAATTTATCCCAGTTACATTAAGGCACGCCTATGGAGTATCTGGGAATAGATTTTTTTCCTCCGAATTCACAAAGATCGAGTTGATCTGCCATTATGGTAAACCTTCATTATTTTACATAAATATTATTTTTCGTAAGCGCTGTAAAGTTCATGTGAAAAACACTACAACCAAAAGTTACCCAACAAATACTAACAGACCGTACAGAAAAAATATCATAAAAACTTCAACATATGTTGATAACATCGAACTGAAGTTAACTGGGAGAATTTTGGCTGAAACAAGTCGAACTTACATAGTAGAGGGCCGCACTATTTAAGCTGTGTAAATTGTTTTCAGCCTTTTTATTTGAAGATAGCTAATTTTGATTATTTTTCATCACAGAATTTATTTTCTAAAAATAAGACAGTGCTTTATATTTTTCATAATTTATTATATTACTTAAAGCTATGATATGTAGATATTAATTAATTCATTTCAAATAAGGAGGTTATTAAATAAAATATAAATATATTTTAAAAA
>NW_027106180.1:0-1794 GCF_000696795.3 Halyomorpha halys | reverse complement strand
ATACCCTAGTGTATATAAATAATTTTTTCGGCGAAAGATGTATTTTCCTACGAAGCCAACACTATGTAACGTGAGAAGTGAGGGAAGAAAAATAAACAATGGGGCTGGTAAAGTTTTCATTAATCCAGGACCTAATCCGCACTAACAGGGTCTTTTATTCCAGCTGTAGGAGTGGGGAGGTATAGGCTCCAAAATAAATGAAAAGATGATCCCCCCGTTATATCTTTTGCCTAAATACAAAAAAGGTTAAATTAGCTTCGTTAATAATTACTTTTTAGGTGAGCTGAGTTTAATTTAATTATCATAAAAGAAATAACGAAATAAAAAATCTTAAATGAGAATTTAATTTAATATTTCTATCACCTATGTAATAAGTTGCAGTTTAATCTTTACTTATTACTATAATATTTTTTTATTTTATAATATTTTTTACCCATAATATAATAATAATAAATATTTTTCAAGTAATTTTTATTTCTATTAGTGATTTATTTTTATATTCATTTTGATATTTTTCAAACGATTTTTATTAATTAAACATTATTAATAAATTCTTCCTAAGGACCCTTTGGTCGTTTATCTTAAAGTATTTTCTTCTTTAAGACGAATATTTCCTACGTAATAATTACGAATTTTGGCAATAAAAATAATTAACAGTAAATATAATAAATTATAACCATGAAAAAATTAATATAGATGTGATTATTATATATATAACCATTTTTAGCGAAAATATCTTCAAGTTAATTCTCAAATCTTTTCATAGTTTACATTTATACGTTTTCCTTTAGTGCTAACAATTTGAGATTGTTAATTATTTCAAATAAACAATATTAAATATACCTTACTGGAATATTTCTGAAATATTCGCATCTAAGCCCTGTAAAATTATTTCAGTGTGAATGAGGCCTTTCGGATTTTTAAACATTGTTCAAATGTACATTTAAATGCCGACTTTAATTAAAATCGTTGAAACAGTTTTGAGAAAATCAAAAAAATTAAAAACATCGATTCTATTGAAACAATTTGTGTCACAACTGGAAATTGTAACTATCCACATTCGCAATAGTTCCCCTAACTATATATTCCGTAGATAGCTATGTGAAAGTCATTAATTTTAAAATGTGGATATTTATTCTGATGCAAATCTATTTAAATCAAAGCTTATTTTTATTAAAATCTTTACCGATTCATAAACGAATACCTCCAAAAAATAAAAATTAAAAATGTAGAAAATATTTTTTTTTAATACTGTAAGTATTGTTTTTTAAATTTCTCACTGATTGATGAAATTTAGTCTTTTTTTGCTTTGTTCTCATATCTAATGCCAGAAAATATTCATCTTTTGGTTTGTTGAATATCGGACTGGGCTTTATTAATCTTTCTCTCGAGAGAATATAATTTTTTTTCTTCTATTATCCTAGTTGTAGTGGTACTGGCTTTATGAAAGAAATGGTAATTTACAAATCTATTATACATACATATATATAAATACATGATATTCCTGGATAAATTTTCACTCTCAAATATCAACAATCTTTAGATTTCTTATTATATTTTGTCTGGATTACGACTGGTATATCATAGACTAATATTACAAAATTATCTTATTATTTGATCACTGAAAAGTATAGAATACATAATAAAAATTCAGAGGCCAATAAATAAAATATTTGAGAAAAATACATTCTGTACTTGAGTTGACTGGCTGTCGAAGACTAATCTGTTGTATGAGGATAAATTAAAATGTATCTTTCACTTAAAATTCAATGTGAATTAAGGCTTTAGAATTAG
>NW_027106179.1:3131-4385 GCF_000696795.3 Halyomorpha halys | reverse complement strand
TCTGAATATAATAATAAGGTTCTCTTGAGCTATAATTTAATAAGAATAAGAAAATTGTTTAATAGTTAATCTGAATTTAATAATAAGGTTCATGATACTTTTTTACAACATAATTACAACTTACTTTACAAAATCGTGAGATACTTTTTTTTATCTTTTCATTTATACCTGCACCTGTCAAATACAAAATTGACAATCAGTGGACTGCCTGACTGTTATATTAATTAAACAAATGGCATATTAGTGCACCCCTAACCATCTTCCCCTCATATATATCATAGAGGGTCAACAATCTCCTCATAATTTTATATTTGTTAAAGAAGGAATATGTATTAGGTTTAAAGGGTAAAATTGTATTTTTTTACTATGTATGGATAAATAACGGGGAAAAAATGAATAAAAAAAAGGATGACAAAATAATGAAAATGTAGAAACAAATAAAGTATTTGTTGCAATCATATTGAATCTACAGCCAACAATAAACACCTCAATATTATTTTCAACAATATAATTTATACAAAAAGTAATTAATACAATGGAAAAGTTAATAAAGGTATAATTTCGGTAAAAATGAAAACAATAAGAAAAATAGTTTTAGTTTCTTACAAATATATCATTTAATATCTTAAGGTAAGTATATGAGGTTTCTATAAATTATCAGGTTTATTAAGACTATTGAAAACCCACTATAGTAGTATGTCAAAAATATTTTATTTTAATAAAATAATGCTAACACACATTTCAGGTTATAAAAATATTGTTTATTTAATATATACAAATAACTCACATATTAAAAACATTATCTTTCATGAACTATTCCTTTATTTAAACAATTACATGTCTACTACAATCAACATATTGTATAAGTTCTGATAATTATTTAAACAAACACTCCTTTAAATTAAATCTAGTTATTAATTATAGACATTATATTAAAAACATAGATATTATTTTCCTCATCGGTTTCTCACCTCTCAAAACAAAAAACTCAATGCTATAATTAATATAGTAGAAGATGGCTGATTGACCATAAAAAAAAATTCAAATATTCACTCTATTTGATTTTTTTTTTACTGCACCCGAACAACATTCCTTTTAGATTTATTTTTTATTAATATAGTTGTTTGAGAGTGGTTTAGTTTCTTTTTAAAACAATTTTGATCTCTTTTCTCTCAACTTTATTCTTTTTTAACATCCGACGTTTCGACCTCTCAGGCCATTCTCAAGGATTCCTTATTCTGTCTTCATTCCTTT
>NW_027106179.1:0-351 GCF_000696795.3 Halyomorpha halys | reverse complement strand
TATATAACCTACATATTTGCATTCCAGATTTCAAATTCAACCATCATGAGAAGGATATCTAACTCAGCCTTCCTTCATGCCACCATCCTCCATATATTTGTACAGTGAATGAATAAATAACATCAAGTAAATATCATCAGTCATAAGCTTATCATCAGTAGGCTATGAATTTAAAGGTGAGAATCATGTCAAATGAATTAATGAAGTACAAATTTGTGATATATTGTTGAATTAAAAGTCAATAAGTTTATATTGTAGAAAATATAGGGTCTTTTTTTAAGCCCGATAGAACTTGAAATTGTAAAAAATAACACAAAAAATTAAATTGTAATCAAAATTTTTTTTTTATTC
>NW_027106178.1:0-1108 GCF_000696795.3 Halyomorpha halys | reverse complement strand
TGTGTTATTTTGCAATCATGCATCACATCCTACTGCTAAAAATGCCCGTATTGTCCAAAAGGCAGGGAAGGGTGGAGAATAAACAAATAAACTAATAGGTTATAATGGAGTATTATTCACTTAGAGTAGTCAAGTTTCATTTAGAGAAGTCAAGTTGAAATTCATGTTTTATTGATAGGTTCATGAAGTTGATGACTGTTGATTAACCCAGAGAGGTATAGTCTTGAGTAATTTGCTCATATTGGGAAGTAATCCTCCTTGGAGTGAAACATTGTTTAGCAATAAATAGTTTTTTCTACTATTTTGATTCTTTTATTGACCTCCACCTGGACTATCTTCCAACTATCTACTTCATATGGTCAACTATCTTCTTCCAAAATGAATCAACACACATGGGACCACTAAAATACAAACACTACTACTCTTCACTACAGTGCCAGCCTTCAAAATTGCCGACCTATAATACAACCCTCATCGCCATGTCACCAGAACTCCAGCCCTGAACTTATCACTTTTCTACATTCTTCTACTTCAACAATGCCACCATCTTCATTGTTTTATTCTTCTTCAGCCCTGACAAAACTCTCCAATGTGGGATGAAACATTGGTTAACAA
Organism: Halyomorpha halys; assembly: GCF_000696795.3. Classification (NCBI taxonomy): domain Eukaryota; kingdom Metazoa; phylum Arthropoda; class Insecta; order Hemiptera; family Pentatomidae; genus Halyomorpha; species Halyomorpha halys. Next base: position 493 of record NW_027106178.1, on the reverse strand, counting down.
CAAATATTTTTTCTACTATTCTGGTACCTTTATTTAACCTACTTCATACCGTCAACTATCTTCTTCCAACGTTTTTTAAAAAATTTTTTATTCTTTTATCATTTTATTTATTGCAATCCCAAGATTCTGATCTCTTTAAATATGAGATAGTTACTTATTTTAATGAGTATTTTTACACTATATTTAAATTTATCTAGATTTAGTGTTTAATTCTTGTTTAACAGGTTATCCCTTCTTAAAGAAATTAATAATAATCATGGTTTTTTCATCATCATTTAGGGATACTGATACATCTCTTCCCATTCCCACTCTACTTCAATTTGTGGTGTTGAAATGGCAGATTCATGCAAATCATGAAGCAGGTTACAATGACCAAGGGTCAGTTGATTCTTCAACCAATTCCTGACCCTCATTGTTTTCTTTTTATTATTATTAAAAGTCTCTATCAACGGTGCAGACAATACAACTAGGATTCTTACAGCCTCCAGGCCAG
>NW_027106177.1:2925-3463 GCF_000696795.3 Halyomorpha halys | reverse complement strand
ATTATTTATAAAATAAATAATTTAATTTCTATCCATTTTAGTCTCAAAACCTTTTATTTTTCCTATAAGTCCGACTTAACCTTGTGTTAAACAACGAGTTGTTGTGATAAAGTTTTTAAGGAATAGTGACTGTGATAAATGATTTTAATTTTGTTTTAAATGAATATTGACTAAATAAATAATTAAATATCAATTAAAAATAGATGTTTTGACCTGGGCAGAATAGCCTGTATGGAGTTATAGTTTTTAAATTATATAATTTCAAAATTGTATTAAGATGGTCCCTGAGGATGGTCGGATTGGCCGAAATGTCGAACTTATAAGAAAAATAAAAGGTTTTGAGACTAAAATGGATAGAAATTGAATTATTTATTTTAAAAAAATTTACCAGTCTCAAGAAAGTGTTAAGATTATAAATTAAATTATTATTATTGTTTTAAAATAATTTTTTTTTCTATTTATTTCTTTTGTTAAACTTATATTTTGCCTCTTTATCTAATATTATGGTTACATATTTCATTTGTTACATATATTTTCT
>NW_027106177.1:0-1485 GCF_000696795.3 Halyomorpha halys | reverse complement strand
TTATTTGTGACGTAATAAGGAGCATCAAGGATTTTACGTAGGATTTTGGATTGTAACGATTGGATACGGGAAGAATTTGATGGTTTGGTGGAGCCACAGAGCTCAATTCCATATGTCCAAATTGTCTGATTATCGTGGTGTATACGAATTTTTTGTTGTGAATGGGAAGTCTAGAGCGTTTGTCAAGAAAGTGTTGTAGCTATCGGAATCTACGAGCAGTTTCTTGTCATTTCAGTCTTGTGTGTGGATTCCAAGTAATACATGAATTTAAAATTTAAATAATGAAATTAAATTCTTCAATAAAATATTTCTTTTTTTAATATTTTATAATTAATTTGGAAAGCAGAATTGAGAGATTAGAACGGAAAGTCCTTCATACAATTACAGGAGCAATCTAGGACAGTCTGGGAGGCCTTAGCACACGGAGGAGAAGAACTAGTAGTGAAATGCTTGCAGAGACTTGTCACTCAATACCTCATGATATGAAGGCAAGGAGGTTAAGATAGGCCTGATATGCGGCTTGAAGAAATCCATCAGGACGCCTCTACAGGAGGCCAAAAACCAGATGGATAGACAGAATCAACAAACATATGAATGAGGTACATGCAGCAAACTGGAAAGAAGCACCACCAAGACAGGCAAGCGTGAAGAAGGCCTAAGATCTACAAGGGGTGCAGAGCTAAAAAAAAAAAATTAAGTGTCACCATATTCGTTCGAAAAGAGTAATTGAGTAATAGAATATTCCTGTTAATCTTCATCATTGTTTTATTTTTTCCGTTTTGCATTCTATATACCGTAGGTTTACTGCCGAAGCCTCTGAAGTCCAAGTTTCCAAACTAGAGGATTTTGTTTGATTTAGACTGAAATATTTTTAAATCTTCAGGTGATGTATGAATCAAGCCTATATCTAGTTGTGACTTAGGCTTATTAAGAGATATACAAGTTAAGAAATATTTAATCTTAATCAAGCAAAATCTTTTAATTTTAAAATTCGAACTAAGCATTTTTTGTAACTTTTTTTTTGTAAACTTCTGATAACAGTGATATTAAAACAAAGTGGTAATTAGAAATATTAAATGAATACCACCCTTCCTTGTTTCATATATATTTTAGTTCATTATAATGAAAACAACGTTTATGGGTTATCTCCCAATCTGCAGGTCTCTAGGAACAAGCGTAAGGGTGTGAAGAGTGATGGAAAAAAAATGTTCCATTAGAAGATAAGAACTTGAACACTTTAAAAACAAAGTAGTATTTCCAAAGCATTACACAACATTTCAACTTCTTAAAAAAAGACATATATTCTTTAATTGTTCAAAATTTTATATTAAAAAAGGCAATATAAATTGGTAAAAAGTAGTATAGATTGTAAAATTACACAAATATAATAATTAAAACAAATATTATAATTAAGTTAAAAGTTAAAAATTGGAGTTATATCAATGGGAAGATTCTCCACATGTTTGTATTATGTCATATCACTTA
>NW_027106176.1:107773-111281 GCF_000696795.3 Halyomorpha halys | reverse complement strand
ACAGCGCTCTGGTGGTAAGTCGAGGAACTCCCTCCACAAAAAAGTGTGCCAGCTCGCCCATATTCCCTCTACTACGGAGGTTAATGTAAGTCCTCCGAAAATTACAAATGGGGGCGATAGAGGATTACATCGAAATACGGTGCATGAAGTTTCACTCCCATTAACCGAAGAATTGCAGTGGATGCTTCTTGCTTTGTAAGAAACAGCCAATTGCTTCGGAAATTACAAATAAAGACAATAGAGGATTACATAAAAAAAGGTTTTTATTGAACTTCAAACTTCCCAGTTACCTACAGTTGAAGGAGTAGTAACCTACAGCTTGGGAAAACCAACCTCAACCGGAAGACTGAAGCCGAGGCTGGTGCAGGTTATTCTGTTCTAAATACTATATTTATTGATTCTACTATTCACACTACTTCTATTTTACCTATTTGTTTTTTTTTTTTTCATTACAGGGACATTGTTTGTTTTGTTAGATCTACAATTGTTTTTATTTTTAGTTATTAATTTTACTTTTCTCTTTGATTAAAAAGTATTATTTTTATCTATTTATTTTATCTTATTTTCTTTTAATTATAATGTTGTATATACATATTTTTACATATTAAAAAATTATGTAACGGTTATATCAACCAAGTACGGTCCACCAGGTCTATCTGGTATTAATAAACAAAAATAAGTCCTACGGAAAATTGCAGTAGGTTCTTACGAAATGATGACAAGGGTTAGGAAGGAGGAGAGATCCAGAGAAGGTAGGGTAATTTTTTTTTTAATAATTTATTTATTGTTATTTAAAACTGTATACACATATATGCAACAAGTAAATTTGCTGTAGGTGACATAGTGACATAATGCAAACTTTTGGAGAATCTACCCACTCATAGAACTCCAATAACATTTCTAGAGGAGAAGATCTCGGGGCCATATTCTTTTCAGACGCCTAGGAGGATTATTAGGTAATGAAGGAGAAGCCAGGTTAGAAACAAGTGGATTTGGGTGGTTGAGAAGTTTATCATGGAAGGATTGGTATCTGGTTCTGGCCAAATCGGCAACATATGGAGCATTAAGGATTTGTGACAAAGTAAGGAGCATTAAGGATTTTACGAAGGATTTTGAACTGTAAGGATTGGATTCGTGAGGAATTTGAATGTTTAGTGGAACCCCAAAGCTCAACTCCGTATGTCCAGATAGGCCTTACAATAGTCATGTAGATTAGACTTTTGTAATGGATTGGCAATTTAGACCGTTTGTCTAGTAAATGTTGTAATAGTCGGAATCAACGAGCAGTTTCTTGTCTTTTCAGTCTTGTATGAGGATTCCATGTCAGCCGTTTGTCGAGATGTAGTCCTAAGTAACGGATCTGTTCGACAGGAATAAGTGGGGTATTATTAACGGATACTGTAGGGCAAGAGGTCATGGGTTTACGACGAAGGGTAAATGTGATTTGGTGGAATTTATTGGAATTAATTTTATTTCTCCAGTTTTGGCACCATTCTTCAAGGGTGGTGATGTGGGATTGGAGCGTTTGGGATACAATGTAAGGATCACTGTTCACTGACAATAGACATGTGTCATCGGCATACGTGGTGAGGATAGTGTTAGGATGAGTAGGGATGTCAGCTGTGAAAAATGTATAAAGGATAGGACGAAGGATACTACTGTTGCGGGGGGCGCCTACCGATCTTAGATAATAACAGGTGTCTCAAACCTAGCTGTTGCAACGATAACCTTTCGACAGGTAGCGTTGAGGTTGTCCCTGTAAAATAGCAGTATGAGTACCACGTGCTAATGATTAGGTTACCTCAGTGTACCAGTCTTTACAAAAAAGTATAATCATATTATACAGCACCAACATCAATGAGAAACCGACGTGGGAAGCTGCATGAAGTAGACTAGCCGCTTAGTGGGAAAAGCATGCAAACAAAGTAATTTATTCCTGGCCAGGTTTATTAAAAACATTACTAGTAAAGCATGGACAGTGAAGGTAGTGTTTCATTTGATTTTTGTAAATAGTACATAATTTTTTCCTTGATTAATCGTGCACGCCCTATTGTAGTTATTAATATATTTGTTCATATTTGTTTCTTAGGTTAGGTTACTTTGCTTATGCATGAAGCATGTTTATTTTTATCATGATTTTATTTTCTTGTATTTGCAATAAATAGGTGTTTTTGTTTAAAGTGTGTTTGTTGATTTCCCTTGGAGCTCACCTAAGTAAAATACAGTAACAATAAAAAACGAGGTAACAACACTACCTTGAATGTGGATGTTAAATACTAAATATATTGTAACTACAGGTATGAAGGGTCGCCAAAATAAAACATTTATTGTTAAGTGAATTAATTTTGATTGGGGATTATTGATGATGGTGTTAGTTATGAGGAAAGATGTCCCTCCATCTATCCGCTCATCGACTACGGGAGGGCTGTTCGGACTTGCCTTTACTCACTCCTGGTTTTCTTTACCGAATAGGAGTGAAGAAAGGAAGAACGACTACCTCTGGCCAAAGCTCGCTAGCGAGTGAGGGTGTCTTTTGTTTTTTTCGGCCACATGGGGCGCTGGTGTTACGATCGGCCATATGATTGTAGTTTGATTCGAATCTTCCGTTTAAACGGAACAAAAGTGATCTTTATTGTTTCAAATAATACATTAAAAAGTAAAAAAATATCATAATTGGCTCTACAGAAGTCATGTTGAATTTTTTACAAGAGACAATATACTATATAGATTACATAAGAAACATAAGTTTATAACATTTTCTGACGGAGAATTCAAATTGAATTTACCAAAATAAGAGGTTGAACTGCGAGCACCAGACTCAACATTAAATTCTGATAATGCATAATGGAATTACTAGAGAAAAATCTTATATTTGAAATTTTAAAACATATCAAACCTAATCGACCACTCATGGTTTTGAAAATCTCATTACAGTTTCTCCCAAAAAGCTCAACTTGATCTTTATAATAATAAAAATATGATATAAATACTTTTATTTCAATTTTTGTAAGATTTATATTTCTATCTGAAAAGTGTTCATGTTCCGATCAGTTGAAAAAATAGTTTTTAAAATGAAATTTAATAAAAGAAAAATATATATATTGCCTCATGAACTTCATGAATTGCTAGTTATATTGATAAGGTCCTCAATGACCCTAAGAGAGGACTCTATAATTGACTAGTATTCCCTTTGTTGCTAATTAATTTGTACCTTATCCTATTTGCATAGCTTAGACTAACCTTCTCCAATCCCATGCCTATTTGGGCTATATTTGATTTAATATATCTAACTTTATACATTGTTGACGTTTTAGAGAGTCACAAATAATCTGATTAAATATTTATTTAATTTTGTAGATATAATGAAATTTTAAATTTGGTAATATCAATTAAAAAAGACTGATAATATACATGACTATAATAAGGCGAATTTGGACGTACTGAAAATTGTTTGTTTGTTTGTTAGTTTTGAAAGGGCGTTTAACAGCCTGGTCATCAACGCCCGTTG
>NW_027106176.1:91953-105278 GCF_000696795.3 Halyomorpha halys | reverse complement strand
GAATTCGAGTAGCCAGTTTAAACAGTTTTGTGGAAGGTGTTGACTCATTGCGTAATGGATGTCGTCGGGACCGGGTGATGTTCCTTTGAGATTTCGGAGAATCGATTTAAGTTCCCACATAGAGAAAGGAGAGTTATATTTTTTTTCTGGGTCTTCGTTGTGGTATTACTGAAAATTGGGCTTTGGGGATCCACTAAACCTTCCAACTCCTCTCGTATCCAAAGTCCTCCGTAAAATCCTCAAAGCTCCATACTTTGCTATATCAATAAAATCATCCTAAAAGACCTTAATGTTCCATATGTAGCCGATCTAACTTGAACCTGATATCAATCCTTTCAATATACTCGTTAACTCCGTAACCACCCAAAGCCATTAGTTTCTAACATTGCTCCCTCTTCCATTCCTGACAATCTACCGAAAGAATATGACCTCTAGACGTTCTGATGTTGATAGAATGGGTAGTTTCTGCACATGCCTGTATCACTCAATCATGATCTTATATCAATTTTTTTTTTTTAAATCTAGCAATAGTTTAAATTGTATTTATGAGTTATTAAAAGCTATTTTGTTTAAAATATAACATTGTATTTGCCTTAAAACATAGCATTTTCATTTTCCACACCTCAGGAAACATATAAATGAACCTTAATGTATAAGGAATCTGATAAACTAAAATAAATCAATATACAAAAGCGTGATCTTAAAATATACTGGATTTTCATTACCTTCATCTCCAAAAACATATAATGGAACCTTAATTAGTTAGACATCCGAAAATTTAAAATAAATCGATACAAGAGCGCCTTATCTTGCATTGTCATCTTCTACACCTCCGAACAATAAAAAAGGAAAAGTATTTTAGAAGCTAAAGCATTAAAAATGAATTGATACGGAAAGTAAAAACTTAAAAATCGACAGAATTTTCATTTTCTGTATCTGAAATGAAAATAATTGGACCCTATATAATAGAAATCCTAGAAGTTAAAAAAAAAAATTTGTGAGCAAGTAGTATTGAAGTCGATATATCGATCTATTTTCTTCTTAATCTAATTAAAATGTTTTTTTTTATTTTGTTCATAATTCAACTAAGTTTAATTTATTTAGGAAATCGATAAAACCAGTACAAAGAAAATTTTAAAATAATGAAATGAACTTTTTAAAAATCATGGTTAATGTTAAATATCTTATATGATATTAATTAAAATATTTTTTAAATCTTTCAATCCAGACTTGATATTAAGGAAAATTAAGTTTAGTTGTATTTCAGTGTAGCAAATACTGCTACTGTCTGTAACGTTAATGAAAATTGAAATGCTCAAGGCAAATATATATAACATTGCAATATAATTAATTAATTATTCGAAAATCTATATTCTTGGATGACAACCAACTTGAATTTCCAAGTGATACGTGGAAACCATTTTATTTGAGAGGGACTTGAAAGTTTCCCGTTGTTTGAGAATTTCCCAAACACATATTCAAAGCAGTTGTATGTATCTCTCAGATGTTGAAGCATCTTTTTTGACAAAATCAATTTACTTAAAGTGCCACTTTATATGATCGATTTTGTACATTTTTTCGATTTTCGCATAAATAGTTCCAACTATTTTCAATGTTTTCAGAATTCTCGAAATAATTGAAATATTTTGTTAAATCATTCGTCTAGGAAATAGTCTAAGATAAATCACTCCACTGGTCACGTATTTTTGGGGGATTTATTCTTGTCTCCGGTTCATAAAATCTCCAAACATCTTATTTTTCATTATATTATTTCTATTTTTATTTAGTACCAGATCGGACTGGTGGGCCTTACATGGTTAATGTAAGAGATGCATTTTTTCTTTTAATAATTGATTACGGGGAGGGGGGAGGTTTATAGCCTCAAACGACACTCTAAGACTCAAAAGATACTTCTAACTACATATAATGTTATAAATGAAACAAAATATTAAGATAAAATAAATTTATTAAAATAATAATACTTAATAAAAGGTAAAAGAAACGTCAATAACAAAAATAAGGATAATGATAGATTTAACAAAATAAATAATTGATTTTAAATGGAAAAAAAAATGAAAGTGAATTTAAGAAAAAGATGAAGAGAAAAAATAAATTAAGATAAATTAAAATTTTAGAGTGACAATAACAGAAATGATGCAATGTAGAATTTATAACAGGAAGACCTGCAGCAGCCTGGGCTTCTGTCTTCTGGTTGAGGTTGGGTTTCCCAAGTTGTAGGTCACTGCTCCTTCAACTGTAGGTAACTGGGAAGTTTGAAGTTCAATAAAAACCTTTTTTGTATGTAATCCTCTATTGTCTTTATTTGTAATTTTCGAAGCAATTGGTTGTTTCTTACAAACCAAGAAGCATCCACTGCAATTCTTATGACTTTATTTTGAAAAGATTGTAATTTTTTTTCCTTTTCCTAAAGTCCCGAGACTTCACAGCCATACATCAGCAGTGGCCTCAGAATGGTTTTAAAAATATGAATAGCTATTTCTGATTTTAATTTGGATTTTCTATTTAGTGTAGAATTTGTTGGTGAAAGATACACACATACAACCTTTTCCTAAAATACTCCTTTCTCATTTCATGCGTCAGTCAAAAATCTTGGTATCACTTTTGATCAAACTTTATTCTGGAAACCAAACATTGCCCAAATTTCCCGTCGAACCATAGCTACATTAAAGCAATTCAATAGAATCCGTTATCTCCTTCCACTTAAAACCCACCAACTCTTAGTTTCCTCTCTCGTTTTCCCCCACTTTGACTATGGCTGCCTGGTATATGGTGGACTCTCGGGTAATCTCGAATCTAAACTTAAACGTCTTATGAATTGTGTAGTAGGATTTATTTTCGGGATTACCAGAGATACGCACATAACGTAGTATTACCCCGAGCTGAAGTGGCTCTATCCATCCTTCCGATGCCAGTTCTCCTAGCTTCCTTTTTATTCCAAGTAATTAGTACCCAATGCCCCTCCTATATCCTAGAAAACCTGCAATTCAAATTCTATGTCCAATCCCATATTACCAGGTTCCGTTTATCTGACATCTACCCTCCACCTCACCAATCCCTTCTATTTAAGTACCTTTAGTTTCACCAATCTGACCCATTATTATGATAGTACAGATATTTTATAATTAACTTTTAGTTTTGTTTTTTATTTAGTTAGTTAAATTTTCAATTAATCTATTTTTCTCTGTATATAAGTTATAATTAAGTCTGACCACACTGTTTTCTGACCAATTAATGTTATTATAAAATTAAAATTACCTTTCTAATTGTTCTAAAGGGACCTAATATCAGAATAATAAACTATTTTTCATTTAATTTCAGTTCACATATTTATAATATCCTAATTTAAAATATTTTAACTATCTTAATTATAAAAAAAAAAAAAAAAGCATTTAATGAATTTTTAATTCATTAAAGTTGAAAATAAGGGATAAATTTAACATTCTGAGATTATGGGTACTTTGAATATATACTCTCATCAATTCCAAAGAGAATGTCCTACCTTCCACCTGCTCGAGTATTAAAAGTTTTATAACTTTTTTGGTAATGAAGGAACCAAACGACTCAAAGAAAAGTTCTCTTATAATAATTTTAATAAACAGAATATTATTAGTTATAAACTTTTATTATTTAACACGAAATATATTAAATTTAAATAAATGAGTGTAATAGCATAAGGTTTATGGTTTTTGTTTGTTGTTTGTTAGTTTTGAAAGGGCGTTTAACAGCCTGGTCATCAACGCCCGTTGGGACATTTGTTGGTAACCCTAACTGGTTCAGAGTTGATGTGTAGTGACGAAATTCTTCAAAAATGTGTTTGACGGTCAGATTGCTATTACATTTTGAACATTTTGGAGGTGCCTCTCCTGTTATGAGATGGATGTGTGTCAGTTGGGTATGTCCTATTCTGAGTCGGGTGATCACTACTTCTTCACGGCGTCTACTTCGGGTTGATGTAATTCAGGACTTCATATCTTTCTTGATAGATTTCAACTTACTGGGTGGTTATAATTATTACCATCTTCAGTTGGTGGTTAAAATTTATTACCATCTTCAGGAAATGGAATGTGTAGAAAAACATCACATATGATTTTATTATAAATGTGAACACTTCCCCAAATACCTCGTCACAAAATTTAAATTTTGATTTCAAATATTTTTTTAAAGGATTCTTTCCATAAAATAATAATAACCTCCATTTTAATATTTGTTCTTAAATAAGAATCTATATTTTTTATGAAAATATTTAATTAAATTTTAATTTTAATTAAATATTAATTTTACTTGTATAATATTTGATGAGCAATTAAACAAGAGTTTTCTCTTTCAGTTCTATCTTAGACTCCGTCTAGTGAGGATCGCGGTCTCCCTTTGATGAGAAACAATACACCTATTGTGCAGTCAGTGTTTATATTTTGAGTGGCTCTCTACAAGTCTACAAGCGATAAGTCAAAGTTTCATTTATTTATGTTATTTCTTTTCTTTGCGAAGTATATATATTTTATTTACTATCTCTCTTTATTTATTTTATTTTTCAAATAGATATCTTTTTTTAATCTTAATTTTTAAACATAAAATCAGACGATATGTTTGAATCTTCCCCCTTAAAACGGGAAAAAGCCAAATTTAGAACATTTAATACAAAAATAGACGACAAAAAAGAAAAATGTATTTTTCATGATAAAAAGAGTCGAAACGAATGAAGAGGGAAATTCTTTGGATTTCAAAAAAATTTCACCGTTTTTTATCTATAAAAGTATAAATAATTTGATCGGGGAGATCAAATTTGCTAAAAAATTAAAAGATGGAACCCTGCTAGTAGAAGTATTTACAGATATACAATCGGAAAAACTACTAAGATGTGAAACCTTGTTAAATAAAGTTCCGATTAAAGTAGAGCCACATGGTAAATTGTGTTGGAGCAATCTCAGTAACTTCCGTGCAACTCTGACTGTGCCTCCATGTTGGATAACCTTCCTTTACTGTACTTCCTTTTTTGCTGTATACCATGTGTGTCTATCTATTTTTCTTATTACATGCTTTGTTTAGTTAACAGTTGTTTACTGCTTATTTAATCTTTCCCTCATCAAATTGAACCAGAGTCAAGGTGTCATAAGGTGTCCCGATTTAAATTGTTGTACGTTAGAGGAAATAAAAGAAGAATTAAAAGCACAAAATGTAGAAGAGGTTAAAAGATTAACATACTTTAAAAATTACGGAAAACATGATAGTAATAATTACCTTATAACGTTTAATAACCCCACTATTCCGCGAGAAATTAAAATAGGATTCTACAATATTACTGTAAAACAATATATTAGAAGCCCGATTAGGTGTACCGTCTGTTTACGATTTGGACACACAAAAACGACATGTAAAAAAATCCACCTTGTCGTTACTGCGGGGAAAATAGACATGAAGGGATACAGTGTGAAAAACCTTTAGAATGTGTAAATTGTCTCGGTGAACACGAGTCTTTTTCAAAATTGTGCCCAACTTTTACTAAGGAAAAAGAAATTAAGACTATACAGGAGACCGAAAAAATAACCTATATAGCAGCAAAGAAAAAATATGAGTTAATACACCCATTACCCACACAATTCACCTTTTCTAATATTGTTAAAAATAAAAAAACTATAAGTGTTAGCGTACAAACAGAAGAACAAGACAGAAGTAATTTTATCAATAAGAAGTCGTCAGAGACTACAAATAGATCAACTCTATACGAACCCCCCACCATTACCCAACCTCCCTCCACTTTATCCTCCTCTCCTCCTTCCATCATTTCCGCTCGACCCTCTCCTTCTTCCATCATTTCCCCTTTACCTTCTCCTTCTCCTATAATTTCCTCTTTACCCTCTCCTTCTTTCATTATTTCTTCTTTACCCTCTCCTTCTATCATGATTCCCCCTCTCAACCAATCAGTTTATTCCGAACCAATCCAAATAAATACTCATCTCTAAGCTATAGCAGTTAAAATCCATTTAAATTTTACCTTCTCAGTATGTAACCTATATCTACCACAGGATCACTTAATTGAAGACCAACACCTTTTAGACATATTTAATGAACTACCACAGCCTGTGCTTTTTATGGGGGACCTGAATGCCCGCTCGCCGCGGTGGGGTTCTCAAAATCTTAATACGCGAGGCAAAATAATAGAAAAATTCATGGACAATACTAATCTCCTACTACTTAACACAGGGGAACATACTTTCCTTAGCTCCAGCTATGGGACTTATTCAGCCATTGATCTTACACTCGGTAGTCCAACGTTACATAATTCTATAGATTGGACAGTTCTTACTGATTTACACGGCAGTGACCATTTCCCACTTCATATAAAATTTAAAGCAATGAATCATATCCATACCAAACCGAAATGGGTGCTAAAAAGAGCAGATTGGACTCTTTTTACCTCCCTTGCCTCCCCACCAGAAATTGATCCATCTGATATGGACACGGATAGGGGTTGTAAAGCCCTTACTAACAACATTATAAAGGCTGCAAAGGCATCAATACCGATGACTTCGGGATCCCCAAGAAGACCGTTTGTCCCTTGGTTTAATGATAGGTGTAAGAAGGCTATTAAAGAACGTCGTAAGGCATATAAAAAATTCACCAAATGTATGACTTCGGAAAATTTTATTGAATATAAAAAGCACCGGGCTATATGTAGAAATATATTTAAACAAAGTAAGATGGAATCATGGAAAAAATATATTAGCTCCATAAACTCCTCTACATCGCAAGCTGATGTGTGGAATAAAGTCCGCAAATTTACAAGAAATCCCTCCCTTCCCTGTTACACCATATCTATTAACGGAAAGCTGACAGATAACCCATCCATTATATCAAATACATTTGCCAACTATTTCTCCGAAATTTTTAATTCCACTAAAAATAACATCGTTAACGAATCAATAGGTTCCGATCGGACAGATAATGAAGCGGCCGTACATTACAACCTCCCTTTTTCCCTATGGGAATTAGAAGATATCCTAAATACTGTCAAAGGCACTACACCCGGACCTGATCAAATCCACTATGACATGATAAAAAAACTCCCAAATAACATGTTAAAATGGCTGCTTGACTATTACAATCATGTCTGGTTCACTGGGAAATTCCCAAGTACCTGGCGGGAATCAATAATAATCCCAATTTTAAAAAATGGAAAGGACAAGCGGATGGCAACCAGCTACCGACCCATATTCCTCACAAGCTGTGTTAGTAAAATAATGGAACGTATGGTCAATAAAAGATTAATGTGGATAATAGAGAGCAATAATCTTTTACAATCTTTCCAATCCGGTTTCCGTAAAGGTCGATCCACAATGGACCATCTGGTTACACTGGAGGCTGAAACCCAATATTCATTTATCAATTCTCAACACTCAATTGCGATATTTTTTGATCTTAAAAAAGCATTTGATAATATAAGACATGATATAATCCTTAGAAAATTATCAGCTGTCGGAATCAAAGGGCAAATGTACCAATACTTAAAACAATTTCTTTCACATCGCCACTTCAGAGTACAAATTGGATGCGAGTTTTCCATTGACCACGAACAGAGTAGCGGAGTCCCACAGGGCTGTGTTCTCAGCCCAACACTGTTCTGCCTGGCAATTAACGATTTGGGACTCAACTTGCCAAGGGGGGTTAAACCGCTACTATTCGCGGACGATCTAGCCATTATTTGTCGATCGGCGAATACAATTACCATAAAACATAAATTACAGGAAGCAATAAATAGAATTAATAACTGGTCACTCTCAATCGGTCTCGAGTTCTCACCTGAGAAAACCAAATGCCTCCATTTCACCCGAAAAAGAACAACCCTACCATCTCCTGAACTATATTTAGGCGGTTTTTTGATACCCTACACAAATAACCACAGATTCCTGGGGATGATATTTGACCGAAAACTAAATTGGGAAACGCACATCTCAACATTAAAATCCAATGCAATAAAAAATTAAATATATTACGGTTTCTTAGCGGCATCTCTTGGGGCTCAGACAGACACACACTTATCAAACTATACCAGACTCTGATATGCTCGAAGATGGACTATGGATGTTTCATTTATGGCTCTGCCAGACACCGAATCCTTGCCCACTAGATGCGGTTCATCATACAGGGATACGTATCGCAACTGGCGCTTTACGAACTAGCCCCATTCTTAGTCTGTGTTCTGAAACTGGACTACCATGGATACACAGGCTACCAAATACAATGCTCCAACTATTCCGATTTCCCAAAGGTAGTACGCCACCTTCTGAGTATAGAACTAGGTTCTCACGTCTTTGTCAAAATATTCCTGATCCTTTTTTTATATATACTGATGTATCAAAATCTGATGAATCTACAGCATCCTCTTTCATCACAAACAACTCAACCCATAAAATAAAACTGCATAAATTATCCAGCGTATATGCAGCTGAATTACATGCAATAGCCTCACCACTCCACTTCTCCATGACAGTAACGAATACTAACATGGTTATCATTACCGACTCTTTAAGTTTACTAAAAGCCATGAAGAACGTTTACCCGAAACACCCGGTGATCATAAAAGTTCACAATTATACCAACATGTTCGAAAACTTGGGAAAAACTGTTTTCTTTATATGGGTGCCGGGTCACGTGGGGATCACTGGAAATGAAGTGGCGGACATTGCAGTTAAACAAGCACTGCTCTTCCAGGTCAGGGCACGGCCATTCTGACACCACAAGAAATAAGTCTTCCAATGAAAAATGAGATATTATCTAGTTGGCAAGCCATTTGTGATGAAAGCCCGCCAAGCAAATTAAAAACCATAAAAAAAAACCACTAAACCATGGACCACATCAAACCGTTCCAATCGCAGGGAGGAGGTAGCTATTGCCAGATTGAGAATAGTTCATACGAGTTTAACTCATAGATATCAGACCAGTAAGCAGCCACGGCCAAAATGTCAATACTGCAACAGTGTACTTACGATCAGTCACATATTTGAGAAATGCCATTTTTATTCTGCGAACTTGAGTAGATTGGGAGTAGATTGGGGTAGATGCTCTGAATGATGACCAGAAGAACGTGGAAATGGTCTTAGTTTTCTTAAAAAGGAATGGCCATTTAAATAAGATTTAAACCAGAAAATGTGTTATACGTAATAAAAAATACCAACAGAAGTAATTATTTAAATTTCTTTTTGGAAATTATTTAAAGTGAAACAGAATTATAGAAATAGAATATAAAGCACGAAACATGGGCGTTGATGACCTCAGGGTTTTACGCCCTTAAGCCCCAGACAACAACAAGAGTTTTCTTCATTGTTTTCCTCTTTTCAAGAAATTATTTTCTTTTTAGAAATCTCAAGAGAACTTCAGGATCCCACTTCAGGTATACATTATGATGAAAAAAAAAAGACACAACTCAATCAGAAACTCAATCATCAATGTTTTCGATATTCAATCACAAATAGTATAGCAAGGGTTGCAATGGCTAAGGAAGTATTTATCCAGTCGAAGAAGATCTAGTGAAATGTCAGTTTTATTTTAGGTAAAAAAAAAGAACTGGAGTGAAAATCACATAACTTTCACCAACCAGCTTGAGATGAAATTAATCCTTCTAGATAACAACTATTACTGTTATACAAAATGAAAATCCCCTTACAATATAATTTATTTACGTAAGTGGAAGTAAAATCTTACTATTGCAATGAATACAAGGAAAAACTAATTAATCAGTCTATAGGCCTGTAATTTTGGGTTTGCGGGGAGTTAGGATGGGGGATGTATTTGTAGTAATAAAATAGCCAATGATGCGCCATCTATTAGCAAAAATACAAAAGTTCAACAAACACCGGTGCTAGCTGTAAAGAAGAGAATGGCAACTGTAACCTCATGGGTATAATACCCAACAAGCTGCGGATCTTGCTGGAACAGAATAGCAGCTGTAGCCTCATGGGTGTGATCCTCAACATGCTGTGGATCTTGCTGGAACAGAATGGTAACTGTAACCACATGGACGAAATCCCCAACAAGCTGCGGATCTTGCTGGAACAGAATGACAACTGTAGCCTCATGGGTGTAATCCCCGACAAGCTGCGTATCTTGCTGGGACAGGATGGCAACTGTACTCTCATGGGTGTAATCCCCAACAAGGTGAGGATCTTGCTAGAACAGATTGGCAACTGTAACCTCATTGGTGTAATCCCCAACAAGCTTCGGATCTTGCTGGAACAGAATGATAACTGTACCCTGATGGGTGTAATCCCCAACAAGCTGCGGATCTTGCTGGACGCGCTTCCTCTTCAGAGACTTTTAACTGAGTGAGTGTCAGCCAGAGGTCCCTTTTTCCCCCCCCCCCTCCCTTGCCATCTCTGGCATACGGGGTGCGGGAGCAGTGGGGTAGTGCGCTGGGGTTTGCGCATGCCACTGCTCCCAAGGATCACCAATATTTTTTCTTTATTCTTTTATTAATTATTCAATTTTTTTTTTTTTTTACTCTGGTCCGGCGCCTAGGTTTAGCGCCTTACTGATGGAGCTGCACCTTGTCCACTGCATCCGTCTGGGTGCCTCCTTTAGTTACCAGCCCTCCTGGTCTCAGTCTGGGTCAGCTTCCTCATCTTCTGGTGGCTCGGGGATGTTGGGCGGTCAAGTCCTTCCCATCATGAAATGAGTGGGGCCCACCACCTCCTTTCACCCGTAAAATGAACTCCTTGAAGAAGGGATAATTCTCTTCTTCTATCAATAGGGAAGGTCCGACTCGGCGAGGGCGTAAATCTCGACAACCTGGCTCGGTGTCCTTCCATGGCAGAGCAATCTATTATTACGTGTTCTGCTGTTTCAGGAACTCTGCACGTTAGGCACCGAGGGTTGATGTTCTTTTCAAAGCTCTGCAGCTTTCCCCGAAAACCCCCGTGTCCTGTTAGGATCTGTGAGACCCAATAGTCTGGGAGGACCCATTTAGCCTTCAATCTAGAAAGGACGGTAGGGAAGAACCAAGGGGAAAGAAAAAAAAGGAAGAAAAAAAAAGCCAGAAGTCCTTGCAAAGTCAACTGGTTTCAGCTTGTTGGAGATTAGTTAGGCCATGAGGTGACGGTTTCCATGCTATTCTTCAGCAGTGGTGCTAATAAATGGCGCTCCCTTGAATATATTAATTTTAAAAATACATCCCTCATCTTAACTTCCTACAAAATCCAAAATTACAGGTCTTTGGCCGAACAATAATAATTATTAACCTACATACATGCTATGAAAATTTGTATTTAAGGGTTCCATGAGGTTTGAAGAAACTATAATCAACCTTGTTCCTGCCTAGAATACAACAATTTAACAAAAGATTACAAAGCCATGTAATCCGGAATAGAATTGGTAGAGATCGGGTGCTTTCGGCAATTTCCGTTTTTCCAGTGTTTTATGTGTTTGCGTGAAAACTTTTTCCTTCTTTAGTTAACTATTCAATTCTTGCATAGTTTACCTATATCCATTTACATTATTAATGTCAATGAGAGATGGTTGATCATATTTTATATGAACAAAATTTCAGTTTCATAGGACTTTTTTTTTAGTTAGCCTTTTCACACACAATATCTTGGTAACACTTCGTAATTAAGACCTTAAAGGTGTATTTCTTATTCCTAAATGAAACTAAAAATAATTGTTTCGATTTTTAGACCATGATTAAGTCAACTACTTGATTTATTCTAATGGGATGATCTAATCAAAACATATTTTCTAAAAACCATTTTAAAAACTGTCGACATTTACTGGGAAGAAGGGATGAAAGATTAATTTTCGGAGGGTTGCAAAATTAATCTGATCCTAGACCAAAATCCTATTTTCGTCCCTCCTATTGGTAAAATGTCCTCATTGCCCTTTCTCAGAAACATTTCAATTTCTAAATTTCATTCATCCTGTTCTTTGAACTAAAATTCAAAACATATATCACTTTCGGTAGAAAAGTCATTCAGAACCTCCTATTCTCCGTAATTTTAAATTAATAATATCAAATATTACAGGCAATATGCCATCCCTGTTTCCCTCACGATGTTCCCATCTCGTTTGCTATAATGATCCCTTTTATATTTTGCTCATTTCGCATCATGCCAATCATGCTCATTTTGAATCTTAACTTCCTTTATAATAACTTTTCTGTTGAACATGAAATTTTATATATAAATATATTACATACAATACAATAGTTACTTCTTGTACCGGCCTTTAGTTAGGCCTTCTCATTATATATATGTTTTAGCATGTTGTGAATTAATTATAGCATACATGATAGAGTACGGAGATGGTCATCATAAACTTTTTTTTTTTTGTCAGGTTGATCACTCACCCACACACACACACTCCACTACCTAGGGTATTTCCAATTCCAAAGAAAAAAAAATTCCAGATAATTTAACAAGAAAATAAACTTCTGAACAATTATTAATTATTGTAAAAATAGTTTAAATTAAATACATTTATTAACTTACGATTTTGACTTGTTAAATTGATTTGTTATTTATAAAGTGACCTTTTATATTCCATTTGGCAAATCTGAATCCTCTTGGCTTTAATTAGACCGGATTAGCGACAGTCCACTCTGTTAGTATGTGTATACCCCATATACCAGCATATGGTTCTTGTTAGCATATTTCAATAATAATTAACATACATTAAAATCATTGATCAATTCGCAACACTGTAATCTGGAACTTCACCAATTAACAATAATTTATAGAGGCCTAGAGAGGAAACGGATGTTGCATTACAGGCGTGCTATCAACAGGTGACCACTCAGCCACTGCCACACTAATAGCAATCTGTAATTATACAACAGGCTGTGGCTTCCGCTTTCCTATCCCGCCCGCTAATTCACAAAATCCTTTATCGTATTTATAGCTCTTTATCACTTTGCTAATTTTAGTCTTTGATTTGGCCATTTTTTTCTTATGATGCTCGAAAATACCATCAACAGGTCCATTTTCTATCTGTGTATTCTGTAAATATATATACACACACACACACACACACACACACACACACACACACACACACACACACACACACACACACACACACACACACACACAACACCTTCTTTAACTAGCGATAAAAGGAAGAACATTGCAAACAAGAAGAAAATTGCTCAACCCAATGCACCAGTGGTGCATCATAATGCAGATCACCCTCAGAGATCTTATACAGTTCAGCTTGGAGAACACCAGGAGGAGCTATGGCAAGAAGTGCGAAAGAGATCTAGGAAGAAACCTCGCCCTAAGCCACCGAGGCCTGCCGCAGTCATAATAAAAATACCAGAG